>NW_027510846.1:0-30543 GCF_048772815.1 Callospermophilus lateralis
ACTCCCTCCTAGGAAAACTTCAAGAGGAAACAAACCATACATATAGAACTTAGAACTACTTTATTGTGTCAAGTTTCAAGGGGCTAGCACAAACCTTGTTTGATTTGGAGTTCCAAATTTATCTCTCAATATAGGAGAAAACAGAGTGAAACCTGAAAATTCAAACTCTTACTGCAACGAATGCTTCAACCTAGAAGAACGAAATTTGCTGAACCCAGTGGGATTGGTGTACAGCTCATTATCACAAAGTATCTTCAAGATTGGGTGAAAAAACATATGCTGAGATTTGAGGACACTCGTAGTTTTTGGAAGCTTGGCAACCCGTTTCAAACGACAGTGTGTTTCACCACTCCCTCCTAGGGCTATTTCAAGAGGAAACAAACCATACACAGAGAATTTAGAACTACTTAATTGTGTCAAGTTTCAAGAGGCTAGCACAAACCGTGCTTGATTTAGAGTTCCAAATTCATGTATCAATATAGGAGAAAACAGAGTGAAACCTGAAAATTCAAACTCTTATTGCAAACGAATGCTTCAACCTAGAAGAACGAAATTTGCTGAGCCAAGTGGGCTTGGTGTACTGCTCATTACCACCAAGTATCTTCAAGATTGGGTTAAAAAAACTATGCTGAGATTTCAGGACACTCGTAGTTTTTTGGAAGCTTGGCAACCCGTTTCAAACGAAAGTGTGTTTCACCACTCCCACCTAGGGCTACTTCAAGAGGAAACAAACTTTACAGATAGAACTTAGAACTACTTTATTGTGTCAAGTTTCAAGGGGCTAGCACAAACCGTGTTTGAGTTAGAGTTCCAAATTCATGTATAAATATAGGAGAAAACATCGTGAAACCCGAAATTTCAAACTTTTATTGAAAACGAATGCTTCAACCTAGAAGAAAGAAAATTGCTTAGCCAAGTGGGACTGGTGTACTGCTCATTACCCCCAAGTATCTTCATGATTGGGTGAAAAAACCTATGCTGAGATTTCAGGACACTCGTAGTTTTTTGGAAGCTTGGCTACCCGTTTCAAACGAAAGTGTGCTTCACCACTCCCTCCTAGGGCAACTTCAAGAGGAAACAAACCGTACAGATAGAACTTAGAACTACTTTATTGTGTCAAGTTTCAAGGGGCTAGCACAAACCGTTCTTGATTTAGAGTTTCAAATTCATGTATCAATATAGGAGAAAACAGAGTGAAACCTGAAAATTCAAACTCTTATTGCAAACGAATGCTTCAACCTAGAAGAACGAAATTTTCTGAACCCAGTGGAATGGTGTACTGCTCATTACCCCCAAGTATCTTCAAGATTGGGTGAAAAAAACATATGCTGAGATTTCAGGACACTCGTAGTATTTTGTAAGCTTGGCAACCTCTTCCAAACGAAATTGTGTTTCGCAACTCCCTCCTAGGGAAACTTCAATAGGACACAAACCATACAGATAGAACTTAGAACTACTTATTGTGTCAAGTTTCAAGGGGCTAGTACAAACCGTGTTTCATTTGGAGTTCCAAATTCATGTATCTATATAGGAGAAAACAGAGTGAAACCTGAAAATTTAAACACTTACTGCCAACGAATGCTTCAACCTAGAAGAACGAAATTTGCTGAACCCAGTGGGATTGGTGTACTGCTCATTATCACGAAGTATCTTCAAGATTGGGTGAAAAAACATATGCTGAGATTTCAGGACACTCCTAGTTTTTTGGAAGCTTGGCAACCCGTTTCAAACGAAAGTGTGTTTCACCACTCCCTCCTAGGGCTACTTCAAGAGGAAACAAACCATTCACATAGAACTTAGAACTACTTTATTGTGTCAAGTTTCAAGGGGCTAGCACAAACCGTGTTTGAGTTAGAGTTCCAAATTCATGTATAAATATAGGAGAAAACAGCGTGAAACCCGAAATTTCAAACTTTTATTGAAAACGAATGCTTCAACCTAGAAGAACGAAATTTGCTTAGCCAAGTGGAATTGGTGTACTGCTCATTACCACCAAGTATCTTCAAGATTGGGTGAAAAAAGGTATGGTGAGATTTCAGGACACTCTTAGTATTTTGGAAGCTTGGCAACCTCTTCCAAACGAAAGTGTGTTTCACAACTCCCTCCTAGGGAAACTTCAATAGGACACAAACCATACAGATAGAACTTAGAACTACTTTATTGTGTCAAGTTTCAAGGGGCTAGCACAAACCGTGTTTGATTTTGAGTTCCAAATTCATCTATCAATATAGGAGAAAACAGAGTGAAACCTGAAAATTCAAACTCTTATTGCAAACGAATGCTTCAACCTAGAAGAACGAAATTTGCTGAACCCAGTGGGATTGGTGTACTGCAAATTACCCCCAAGTATCTTCAAGATTGGGTGAAAAAACATATGCTGAGATTTCAGGACACTCGTAGTGTTTTGGAAGCTTGGCAACCTCTTCCAAACGAAAGTGTGTTTCACCACTCCCTCCTAGGGAAACTTCAATAGGACACAAACCATACAGATAGAACTTAGAACTACTTTATTGTGTCAAGTTTCAAAGGGCTAGCACAAACCGTATTTCATTTGGAGTTCCAAATTCATCTATCAATATAGGAGAAAACAGAGTGAAACCTGAAATTTCAAACTCTTACTGCCAACGAATGCTTCAACCAAGAAGATCGAAATTTGCTGAACCCAGTGGGATTGGTGTACTGCTCATTATCACCAAGTATCTTCAAGATTGGGTGAAAAAACATATGCTGAGATTTCAGGAAACTCGTAGTTTTTTGGAAGCTTGGCAACCCGTTTCAAACGAAAGTGTGTTTCACCACTCCCTACTAGGGCTACTTCAAGAAAGAACAAACCATTCACATAGAACTTAGAACTACTTTATTGTGTCAAGTTTCAAGGGGCTAGCACAAACCGTGATTCATTTAGAGTTCCAAATTCATGTATCAATATATGAGAAAACAGAGTGAAACCTGAATATTCAAACTCTTATTGCAAACGAATGCTTCAACCTAGAAGAACGAAATTTGCTGAGCCAAGTGGCCTTGGTGTACTGCTCATTACCACCAAGTATCTTCAAGATTGGGTGAAAAAACATATGCTGAGATTTCAGGACACTCGTAGTTTTTTGGAAGCTTGGCAACCCCTTTCAAACGAAAGTGTGCTTCACCACTCCCTCCTAGGGCAACTTCAAGAGGAAACAAACCATACAGATAGAACTTAGAACTACTTTATTGTGTCAAGTTTCAAGGGGCTAGCACAAACCGTTCTTGATTTAGAGTTCCTAATTCATGTATCAATGTAAGAGAAAACAGAGTGAAACCTGAAAACTCAAACTCTTATTGCAAACGAATGCTTCAACCTAGAAGAACGAAATTTGCTGAGTCAAGTTTGATTGGTGTACTGCTCATTACCCCCCAAGTATCTTCAAGATTGGGTGAAAAAACATATGCTGTGATTTCAGGACACTCGTAGTATTTTGGAAGCTTGGCAACCTCTTCCAAATGAAAGTGTGTTTCGCAACTCCCTCCTAGGGAAACTTCAATAGGACAAAAACCATACAGATAGAACTTAGAACTACTTTGTTGTGTCAAGTTTCAAGGGGCTAGCACAAACCATGCTTGATTTAGAGTTCCAAATTCATGTATCAATATAGGAGAAAACAGAGTGAAAACTGAAAATTCAAACACTTATTGCAAACGAATGCTTCAACCTAGAAGAACGAAATTTGCTGAGCCAAGTGGGATTGGTGTACTGCTCATTACCACCAAGTATCTTGAAGATTGGGTGAAAAAACATAAGCTGAGATTTCAGGACACTCGTAGTATTTTGGAAGCTTGGCAACCTCTTCCAAACGAAAGTGTGTTTCACCACTCCATTATAGGGAAACTTCAAGAGGAAACAAACCATACAGATAGAACTTAGATCTACTTTATTGTGTCAAGTTTCAAGGGGCTAGCACAAACCGTGTTTGATTTGGAGTTCCAAATTCATCTATCAATATAGGAGAAAACAGAGTGAAACCTGAAAATTCAAACTCTTACTGCCAACGAATGCTTCAACCTAGAAGAACGAAATTTGCTGAACCCAGTGGGATTGGTGTCCTGCTCATTATCACCAAGTATCTTCAAGATTGGGTGAAAAAACATATGCTGAGATTTCAGGACACTCGTAGTTTTTTGGAAGCTTGGCAACCCGTTTCAAACGAAAGTGTGTTTCACCACTCCCTAGTAAAGCTACTTCAAGAAAAAACAAACCATTCACATAGAACTTAGAACTACTTTATTGTGTCAAGTTTCAAGGGGCTAGCACAAACCGTGCTTCATTTAGAGTTCCAAATTCATGTATCAATATAGGAGAAAACAGAGTGAAACCTGAATATTCAAACTCTTATTGCCAACGAATGCTTCAACCTAGAAGAACGAAATTTGCTGAGCTAAGTGGGATTGGTGTACTGCTCATTACCACCAAGTATCTTCAAGATTGGGTGAAAAAACATATGCTGAGATTTTATGACACTCGTAGTATTTTGGAAGCTTGGCAACCTCTTCCAAACGAAAGTGTGTTTCACCACTCCCTCCTAGGGAAACTTCAAGAGGAAACAAACCATACAGATAGAACTTAGAACTACTTTATTGTGTCAAGTTTCATGGGGCTAGCACAAACCGTGTTTGAGTTAGAGTTCCAAATTTATGTATAAATATAGGAGAAAACAGCGTGAAACTCGAAATTTCAAACTTTTATTGAAAACGAATGCTTCAACCTAGAAGAACGAAATTTGCTTAGCCAAGTGGGATTGGTGTACTGCTCATTACCACCAAGTATCTTCAAGATTGGGTGAAAAAACATATGCTGAGATTTCAGAACACTCGTAGTTTTTTGGAAGCTTGGCAAACCCTTTCAAACGAAAGTGTGCTTCACCACTCCCTCCTAGGGCAACTTCAAGAGGAAACAAACCGTTCAGATAGAACTTAGAACTACTTTATTGTGTCAAGTTTCAAGGGGCTAGGGCAAACCGTTCTTGATTTAGAGTTCCAAATTCATGTATCAATATAGGGGAAAACAGAGTGAAACCTGAAAACTCAAATTCTTATTGCAATCGAATGCTTCAACATAGAAGAACGAAATTTGCTGAGTCAAGTGGGATTGGTGTACTGCTCATTATCACCAAGTATCTTCAAGATTGGGTGAAAAAACATATGCTGAGATTTCAGGACACTCGTAGTATTTTGGAAGCTTGGCAACCTCTTCCAAACGAAAGTGTTTTCACCACTCCCTCCTAGGGAAACTTCAAGAGGAAACAAACCATACAGATAGAACTTAGAACTACTTTATTGTGTCAAGTTACAAGGGGCTAGCACAAACCTTGTTTGATTTGGAGTTCCAAATTCATCTCTCAATATAGGAGAAAACAGAGTGAAACCTGAAAATTCAAACTCTTACTGAAACGAATGCTTCAACCTAGAAGAACGAAATTTGCTGAACCCAGTGGGATTGGTGTACAGCTCATTATCACAAAGTATCTTCATGATTGGGTGAAAAAACATATGCTGAGATTTCAGGACACTCGTAGTATTTTGGAAGCTTGGCAACCTCTTCCAAACGAAAGAGTGTTTCACCACTCCCTCCTAGGGAAACTTCAATTGGACACAAACCATACAGATAGAAATTAGAACTACTTTGTTGTGTCAAGTTCCAATGGGCTAGCACAAACCGTTCTTGATTGAGAGTTCCAAATTCATGTATCAATATAGGAGAAAACAGAGTGAAACCTGAAAACTCGAACTCTTATTGCAAATGAATGCTTAAACCTAGAAGAAAGAAATTTGCTGAGTCAAGTGGGATTGGTGTACTGCTCATTACCCCGAAGTATCTTCAAGATGGGATGAAAAAACATATGCTGAGATTTCAGGACACTCGTAGTTTTTTGGAAGCTTGGCAACCCGTTTTAAACGAAAGTGTGTTTCACCACTCCCTCCTAGGGCTACTTCAAGAGGAAACAAACCATTCACTTATAACTTAGAACTACTTTATAGTGTCAAGTTTCAAGGGGCTAGCACAAACCGTGCTTGATTTAGAGTTCCAAATTCATGAATCAATATAGGAGAAAACAGAGTGAAACCTGAAAATTCAAACTCTTATTGCAAACGAATGCTTCACCCTAGAAGAACGAAATTTGCTGAGCCAAGTGGGATTGGTGTACTGCTCATTATCACCAAGTATCTTCAAGATTGGGTGAAAAAACATATGCTGAGATTTCAGGACACTCGTAGTATTTTGGAAGCTTGGCAACCTCTTCCAAACGAAAGTGTGTTTCACCACTCCCTCCTAGGGAAACTTCAAGAGGAAACAAACCATACAGATAGAACTTAGAACTACTTTATTATGTCAAGTTTCAAGGGGCTAGCACAAACCGTGCTTGATTTAGAGTTCCAAATTCATGAATCAATATAGGAGAAAACAGAGTGAAACCTGAAAATTCAAACTCTTATTGCAAACGAATGCTTCACCCTAGAAGAACGAAATTTGCTGAGCCAAGTGGGATTGGTGTACTGCTCATTATCACCAAGTATCTTCAAGATTGGGTGAAAAAACATATGCTGAGATTTCAGGACACTCGTAGTTTTTTGGAAGCTTGGCAACCCGTTTAAAACGAAAGTGTGTTTCCCCACTCCCTCCTAGGGAAACTTCAAGAGGAACCAAACGATGCACATAGAACTTAGAACTACTTTATTGTGTCAAGTTTCAAGGGGCTAGCACAAACCGTGCTTGATTTAGAGTTCCAAATTCATGTACCAATATAGGAGAAAACAGAGTGAAACCTGAAAATTCAAACTCTTATTGCAAACGAATGCTTCAACCTACAAGAACGAAATTTGCTGAGCCAAGTGGGCTTGGTGTACTGCTCATTACCACAAAGTATCTTCAAGATTGGGTGAAAAAACATATGCTGAGATTTCAGGACACTCGTAGTATTTTGGAAGCTTGGCAACCTCTTCCAAATGAAAGTGTGTTTCGCAACTCCCTCCTAGGGAAACTTCAATAGGACACAAACCATACAGATAGAACTTAGAACTACTTTATTGTGTCAAGTTTCAAGGTGCTAGCACAAACCGTGTTTGATTTGGAGTTCCAAATTCATCTATCAATATAGGAGAAAACAGAGTGAAACCTGAAAATTCAAACTCTTACTGCCAACGAATGCTTCAACCTAGAAGAACGAAATATGCTGAACCCAGTGGGATTGGTGTACTGCTCATTATCACCAAGTATCTTCAAGATTGGGTGAGAAAACGTATGCTGAGATTTCAGGAAACTCGTAGTTTTGTGGAAGCTTGGCAACCTCTTCCAAATGAAAGTGTGTTTCGCAACTCCCTCCTAGGGAAACTTCAATAGGACACAAACCATACAGATAGAACTTAGAACTACTTTATTTTGTCAAGTTTCAAGGGGCTAGCACAAACCGTGCTTGATTTAGAGTTCCAAATTCATGTATCAATATAGGAGAAAACAGAGTGAAACCTGAAAATTCAAACTCTTATTGCAAACGAATGCTTCAACCTAGAATAACGAAATTTGCGGAGCCAAGTGGGATTGTTGTACTGCTCATTACCACCAAGTATCTTCAAGATTGGGTGAAAAAACATAAGCTGAGATTTCAGGACACTCGTAGTATTTTGGAAGCTTGGCAACCTCTTCCAAACGAAAGTGTGTTTCACCACTCCCTTATAGGGAAACTTCAAGAGGAAACAAACCATACAGATAGAACTTAGATCTACTTTATTGTGTCAAGTTTCAAGGGGCTAGCACAAACCGTGTTTGATTTGGAGTTCCAAATTCATCTATCAATATAGGAGAAAACAGAGTGAAACCTGAAAATTCAAACTCTTACTGCCAACGAATGCTTCAACCTAGAAGAACGAAATTTGCTGAACCCAGTGGGATTGGTGTACTGCTCATTATCACCAAGTATCTTCAAGATTGGGTGAAAAAACATATGCTGAGATTTCAGGACACTCGTAGTTTTTTGGAAGCTTGGCAACCCGTTTCAAACGAAAGTGTGTTTCACCACTCCCTAGTAGGGCTACTTCAAGAAAAAACAAACCATTCACATAGAACTTAGAACTACTTTATTGTGTCAAGTTTCAAGGGGCTAGCACAAACCGTGCTTCATTTAGAGTTCCAAATTCATGTATCAATATAGGAGAAAACAGAGTGAAACCTGAATATTCAAACTCTTATTGCCAACGAATGCTTCAACCTAGAAGAACGAAATTTGCTGAGCTAAGTGGGATTGGTGTACTGCTCATTACCAACAAGTATCTTCAAGATTGGGTGAAAAAACATATGCTGAGATTTTATGACACTCGTAGTATTTTGGAAGCTTGGCAACCTCTTCCAAACGAAAGTGTGTTTCACCACTCCCTCCTAGGGAAACTTCAAGAGGAAACAAACCATACAGATAGAACTTAGAACTACTTTATTGTGTCAAGTTTCATGGGGCTAGCACAAACCGTGTTTGAGTTAGAGTTCCAAATTTATGTATAAATATAGGAGAAAACAGCGTGAAACTCGAAATTTCAAACTTTTATTGAAAACGAATGCTTCAACCTAGAAGAACGAAATTTGCTTAGCCAAGTGGGATTGGTGTGCTGCTCATTACCACCAAGTATCTTCAAGATTGGGTGAAAAAACATATGCTGAGATTTCAGAACACTCGTAGTTTTTTGGAAGCTTGGCAAACCCTTTCAAACGAAAGTGTGCTTCACCACTCCCTCCTAGGGCAACTTCAAGAGGAAACAAACCGTTCAGATAGAACTTAGAACTACTTTATTGTGTCAAGTTTCAAGGGGCTAGGGCAAACCGTTCTTGATTTAGAGTTCCAAATTCATGTATCAATATAGGGGAAAACAGAGTGAAACCTGAAAACTCAAACTCTTATTGCAATTGAATGCTTCAACCTAGAAGAACGAAATTTGCTGAGTCAAGTGGGATTGGTGTACTGCTCATTATCACCAAGTATCTTCAAGATTGGGTGAAAAAACATATGCTGAGATTTCAGGACACTCGTAGTATTTTGGAAGCTTGGCAACCTCTTCCAAACGAAAGTGTTTTCACCACTCCCTCCTAGGGAAACTTCAAGAGGAAACAAACCATACAGACAGAACTTAGAACTACTTTATTGTGTCAAGTTACAAGGGGCTAGCACAAACCTTGTTTGATTTGGAGTTCCAAATTCATCTCTCAATATAGGAGAAAACAGAGTGAAACCTGAAAATTCAAACTCTTACTGCAACGAATGCTTCAACCTAGAAGAACGAAATTTGCTGAACCCAGTGGGATTGGTGTACAGCTCATTATCACAAAGTATCTTCAAGATTGGGTGAAAAAACGTATGCTGAGATTTCAGGACACTCGTAGTATTTTGGAAGCTTGGCAACCTCTTCCAAACGAAAGAGTGTTTCACCACTCCCTCCTAGGGAAACTTCAATTGGACACAAACCATACAGATAGAACTTAGAACTACTTTGTTGTGTCAAGTTCCAATGGGCTAGCACAAACCGTTCTTGATTGAGAGTTCCAAATTCATGTATCAATATAGGAGAAAACAGAGTGAAACCTGAAAACTCGAACTCTTATTGCAAATGAATGCTTCAACCTAGAAGAAAGAAATTTGCTGAGTCAAGTGGGATTGGTGTACTGCTCATTACCCCGAAGTATCTTCAAGATGGGATGAAAAAACATATGCTGAGATTTCAGGACACTCGTAGTTTTTTGGAAGCTTGGCAACCCGTTTTAAACGAAAGTGTGTTTCACCACTCCCTCCTAGGGCTACTTCAAGAGGAAACAAACCATTCACTTATAACTTAGAACTACTTTATAGTGTCAAGTTTCAAGGGGCTAGCACAAACCGTGCTTGATTTAGAGTTCCAAATTCATGAATCAATATAGGAGAAAACAGAGTGAAACCTGAAAATTCAAACTCTTATTGCAAACGAATGCTTCACCCTAGAAGAACGAAATTTGCTGAGCCAAGTGGGATTGGTGTACTGCTCATTATCACCAAGTATCTTCAAGATTGGGTGAAAAAACATATGCTGAGATTTCAGGACACTCGTAGTATTTTGGAAGCTTGGCAACCTCTTCCAAACGAAAGTGTGTTTCACCACTCCCTCCTAGGGAAACTTCAAGAGGAAACAAACCATACAGATAGAACTTAGAACTACTTTATTGTGTCAAGTTTCAAGGGGCTAGCACAAACCGTGTTTGAGTTAGAGTTCCAAATTTATGTATAAATATAGGAGAAAACAGCGTGAAACTCGAAATTTCAAACTTTTATTGAAAACGAATGCTTCAACCTAGAAGAACGAAATTTGCTAAGCCAAGTGGGATTGGTGTACTGCTCATTACCACCAAGTATCTTCAAGATTGGGTGAAAAAACATATGCTGAGATTTCAGAACACTCGTAGTTTTTTGGAAGCTTGGCAAACCCTTTCAAACGAAAGTGTGCTTCACCACTCCCTCCTAGGGCAACATCAAGAGGAAACAAACCGTTCAGATAGAACTTAGAACTACTTTATTGTGTCAATTTTCAAGGGGCTAGCGCACACCGTTCTTGATTTAGAGTTTCAAATTCATGTATCAATATAGGAGAAAACAGAGTGAAACCTGAAAACTCAAACTCTTATTGCAAACGAATGCTTCAACCTAGAAGAACGAAATTTGCTGAGTCAAGTTTGATTGGTGTACTGCTCATTACCCCCCAAGTATCTTCAAGATTGGGTGAAAAAACATATGCTGTGATTTCAGGACACTCGTAGTATTTTGGAAGCTTGGCAACCTCTTCCAAATGAAAGTGTGTTTCGCAACTCCCTCCTAGGGAAACTTCAATAGGACAAAAACCATACAGATAGAACTTAGAACTACTTTGTTGTGTCAAGTTTCAAGGGGCTAGCACAAACCATGCTTGATTTAGAGTTCCAAATTCATGTATCAATATAGGAGAAAACAGAGTGAAAACTGAAAATTCAAACTCTTATTGCAAACGAATGCTTCAACCTAGAAGAAAGAAATTTGCTGAGCCAAGTGGGATTGGTGTACTGCTCATTACCACCAAGTATCTTCAAGATTGGGTGAAAAAACATAAGCTGAGATTTCAGGACACTCGTAGTATTTTGGAAGCTTGGCAACCTCATCCAAACGAAAGTGTGTTTCACCACTCCCTCCTAATAACCTTAAAGAGGAAACAAACCATACAGATAGAACTTAGAACTACTTTATTGTGTCAAGTTTCAAGGGGCTAGCACAAACCGTATTTGAGTTAGAGTTCCAAATTCATGTATAAATATAGGAGAAAACAGCGTGAAACCCGAAATTTCAAACTTTTATTGAAAACGAATGCTTCAACCTAGAAGAAAGAAATTTGCTTAGCCAAGTGGGATTGGTGTACTGCTCATTACCACCAAGTATCTTCAAGATTTGGTGAAAAAACATGCAGAGATTTCATTACATTGGTATTTTTTGGAACCTTGGCAACCCCTTTCAAACGAAAGTGTGCTTCACCACTCCCTCCTAGGGCAACTTCAAGAGGAAACAAACCGTACAGATAGAACTTAGAACTACTTTATTGTGTCAAGTTTCAAGGGGCTAGCACAAACCGTGCTTGATTTAGAGTTCCAAATTCATATATCAATATAGGAGAAAACAGAGTAAAACCTGAAAATTCAAACTCTTATTGCAAACGAATGCTTCAACCTAGAAGAACGAAATTTGCTGAGCCAAGTGGGCTTGGTGTACTGCTCATTACCACAAAGTATCTTCAAGATTGGGTGAAAAAACGTATGCTGAGATTTCAGGACACTCGTAGTATTTTGGAAGCTTGGCAACCTCTTCCAAATGAAAGTGTGTTTCGCAACTCCCTCCTAGGGAAACTTCAATAGGACACAAACCATACAGATAGAACTTAGAACTACTTTATTGTGTCAAGTTTCAAGGTGCTAGCACAAACCGTGTTTGATTTGGAGTTCCAAATTCATCTATCAATATAGGAGAAAACAGAGTGAAACCTGAAAATTCAAACTCTTACTGCCAACGAATGCTTCAACCTAGAAGAACGAAATATGCTGAACCCAGTGGGATTGGTGTACTGCTCATTATCACCAAGTATCTTCAAGATTGGGTGAGAAAACGTATGCTGAGATTTCAGGAAACTCGTAGTTTTGTGGAAGCTTGGCAACCTCTTCAAAATGAAAGTGTGTTTCGCAACTCCCTCCTAGGGAAACTTCAATAGGACACAAACCATACAGATAGAACTTAGAACTACTTTATTTTGTCAAGTTTCAAGGGGCTAGCACAAACCGTGCTTGATTTAGAGTTCCAAATTCATGTATCAATATAGGAGAAAACAGAGTGAAACCTGAAAATTCAAACTCTTATTGCAAACGAATGCTTCAACCTAGAATAACGAAATTTGCTGAGCCAAGTGGGATTGTTGTACTGCTCATTACCACCAAGTATCTTCAAGATTGGGTGAAAAAACATAAGCTGAGATTTCAGGACACTCGTAGTATTTTGGAAGCTTGGCAACCTCTTCCAAACGAAACTGTGTTTCACCACTGCCTTATAGGGAATCTTCAAGAGGAAACAAACCATACAGATAGAACTTAGATCTACTTTATTGTGTCAAGTTTCAAGGGGCTAGCACAAACCGTGTTTGATTTGGAGTTCCAAATTCATCTATCAATATAGGAGAAAACAGAGTGAAACCTGAAAATTCAAACTCTTACTGCCAACGAATGCTTCAACCTAGAAGAACGAAATTTGCTGAACCCAGTGGGATTGGTGTACTGCTCATTATCACCAAGTATCTTCAAGATTGGGTGAAAAACATATGCTGAGATTTCAGGACACTCGTAGTTTTTTGGAAGCTTGGCAACCCGTTTCAAACGAAAGTGTGTTTCACCACTCCCTAGTAGGGCTACTTCAAGAAAAAACAAACCATTCACATAGAACTTAGAACTACTTTATTGTGTCAAGTTTCAAGGGGCTAGCACAAACCGTGCTTCATTTAGAGTTCCAAATTCATGTATCAATATAGGAGAAAACAGAGTGAAACCTGAATATTCAAACTCTTATTGCCAACGAATGCTTCAACCTAGAAGAACGAAATTTGCTGAGCTAAGTGGGATTAGTGTACTGCTCATTACCACCAAGTATCTTCAAGATTGGGTGAAAAAACATATGCTGAGATTTTATGACACTCGTAGTATTTTGAAGCTTGGCAACCTCTTCCAAACGAAAGTGTGTTTCACCACTCCCTCCTAGGGAAACTTCAAGAGGAAACAAACCATACAGATAGAACTTAGAACTACTTTATTGTGTCAAGTTTCATGATGCTAGCACAAACCGTGTTTGAGTTAGAGTTCCAAATTTATGTATAAATATAGGAGAAAACAGCGTGAAACTCGAAATTTCAAACTTTTATTGAAAACGAATGCTTCAACCTAGAAGAACGAAATTTGCTTAGCCAAGTGGGATTGGTGTACTGCTCATTACCACCAAGTATCTTCAAGATTGGGTGAAAAAACATATGCTGAGATTTCAGAACACTCGTAGTTTTTTGGAAGCTTGGCAAACCCTTTCAAACGAAAGTGTGCTTCACCACTCCCTCCTAGGGCAACTTCAAGAGGAAACAAACCGTTCAGATAGAACTTAGAACTATTTTATTGTGTCAAGTTTCAAGGGGCTAGGGCAAACAGTTCTTGATTTAGAGTTCCAAATTCATGTATCAATATAGGGGAAAACAGAGTGAAACCTGAAAACTCAAACTCTTATTGCAATCGAATGCTTCAACCTAGAAGAACGAAATTTGCTGAGTCAAGTGGGATTGGTGTACTGCTCATTATCACCAAGTATCTTCAAGATTGGGTGAAAAAACATATGCTGAGATTTCAGGACACTCGTAGTATTTTGGAAGCTTGGCAACCTCTTCCAAACGAAAGTGTTTTCACCACTCCCTCCTAGGGAAACTTCAAGAGGAAACAAACCATACAGATAGAACTTAGAACTACTTTATTGTGTCAAGTTACAAGGGGCTAGCACAAACCTTGTTTGATTTGGAGTTCCAAATTCATCTCTCAATATAGGAGAAAACAGAGTGAAACCTGAAAATTCAAACTCTTACTGCAACGAATGCTTCAACCTAGAAGAACGAAATTTGCTGAACCCAGTGGGATTGGTGTACAGCTCATTATCACAAAGTATCTTCAAGATTTTGTGAAAAAACATATGCTGAGATTTCAGGACACTCGTAGTATTTTGGAAGCTTGGCAACCTCTTCCAAACGAAAGAGTGTTTCACCACTCCCTCCTAGGGAAACTTCAATTGGACACAAACCATACAGATAGAACTTAGAACTACTTTGTTGTGTCAAGTTCCAATGGGCTAGCACAAACCGTTCTTGATTGAGAGTTCCAAATTCATGTATCAATATAGGAGAAAACAGAGTGAAACCTGAAAACTCGAACTCTTATTGCAAATGAATGCTTCAACCTAGAAGAAAGAAATTTGCTGAGTCAAGTGGGATTGGTGTACTGCTCATTACCCCGAAGTATCTTCAAGATGGGATGAAAAAACATATGCTGAGATTTCAGGACACTCGTAGTTTTTTGGAAGCTTGGCAACCCGTTTTAAACGAAAGTGTGTTTCACCACTCCCTCCTAGGGCTACTTCAAGAGGAAACAAACCATTCACTTATAACTTAGAACTACTTTATAGTGTCAAGTTTCAAGGGGCTAGCACAAACCGTGCTTGATTTAGAGTTCCAAATTCATGAATCAATATAGGAGAAAACAGAGTGAAACCTGAAAATTCAAACTCTTATTGCAAACGAATGCTTCACCCTAGAAGAACGAAATTTGCTGAGCCAAGTGGGATTGGTGTACTGCTCATTATCACCAAGTATCTTCAAGATTGGGTGAAAAAACATATGCTGAGATTTCAGGACACTCGTAGTTTTTTGGAAGCTTGGCAACCCGTTTAAAACGAAAGTGTGTTTCCCCACTCCCTCCTAGGGAAACTTCAAGAGGAACCAAACGATGCACATAGAACTTAGAACTACTTTATTGTGTCAAGTTTCAAGGGGCTAGCACAAACCGTGCTTGATTTAGAGTTCCAAATTCATGTACCAATATAGGAGAAAACAGAGTGAAACCTGAAAATTCAAACTCTTATTGCAAACGAATGCTTCAACCTACAAGAACGAAATTTGCTGAGCCAAGTGGGCTTGGTGTACTGCTCATTACCACCAAGTATCTTCAAGATTGGGTTTAAAAACATATGCTGAGATTTCAGGACACTCGTAGTATTTTGGAAGCTTGGCAACCTCTTCCAAACGAAAGTGTGTTTCACCACTCCCTCCTAGGGAAACTTCAAGAGGAAACAAACCATACATATAGAACTTAGAACTACTTTATTGTGTCAAGTTTCAAGGGGCTAGCACAAACCTTGTTTGATTTGGAGTTCCAAATTCATCTCTCAATATAGGAGAAAACAGAGTGAAACCTGAAAATTCAAACGCTTACTGCAACGAATGCTTCAACCTAGAAGAACGAAATTTGCTGAACCCAGTGGGATTGGTGTACAGCTCATTATCACAAAGTATCTTCAAGATTGGGTGAAAAAACATATGCTGAGATTTGAGGACACTCGTAGTTTTTGGAAGCTTGGCAACCCGTTTCAAACGACAGTGTGTTTCACCACTCCCTCCTAGGGCTATTTCAAGAGGAAACAAACCATACACAGAGAACTTAGAACTACTTAATTGTGTCAAGTTTCAAGAGGCTAGCACAAACCGTGCTTGATTTAGAGTTCCAAATTCATGTATCAATATAGGAGAAAACAGAGTGAAACCTGAAAATTCAAACTCTTATTGCAAACGAATGCTTCAACCTAGAAGAACGAAATTTGCTGAGCCAAGTGGGCTTGGTGTACTGCTCATTACCACCAAGTATCTTCAAGATTGGGTGAAAAAACATATGCTGAGATTTCAGGACACTCGTAGTATTTTGGAAGCTTGGCAACCTCTTCCAAACGAAAGTGTATTTCACCACTCCCTCCTAGAAAAACTTCAATTGGACACAAACCATACAGATAGAACTTAGAACTACTTTATTGTGTCAAGTTGGAAGGGGCTAGCACAAACCGTGTTTGATTTGGAGTTCCAAATTCATCTATCAATATAGGAGAAAACAGAGTGAAACCTGAAAATTCAAAATCTTACTGCCAACGAATGCTTCAACCTAGAAGAACGAAATTTGCTGAACCCAGTGTGATTGGTGTACTGCTCATTATCACCAAGTATCTTCAAGATTGGGTGAAAAAACATATGCTGAGATTTCAGGACACACGTAGTTTTTTGGAAGTTGGCAACCTGTTTCAAACGAAAGTGTGTTTCACCACACCCTCCTAGGGCTACCTCAAGAGGAAACAAACCATTCACATAGAACTTAGAACTACTTTATTGTGTCAAGTTTCAAGGGGCTAGCACAAATCGTGTTTGAGTAAGAGTTCCAAATTTATGTATAGATATAGGAGAAAACAGCGTGAAACTCGAAATTTCAAACTTTTATTGAAAACGAATGCTTCAACCTAGAAGAACAAAATTTGCTTAGCCAAGTGGGATTTGTGTACTGCTCATTACCACCAAGTATCTTCGAGATTGGCTGAAAAAACGTATGCTGAGATTTCAGGACACTCGTAGTATTTTGGAAGCTTGGCAACCCCTTTCAAACGAAAGTGTGCTTCACCACTCCCTCCTGGGGCAACTTCAAGAGGAAACAAAAGATACAGATAGAACTTAGAACTACTTTATTGTGTCAACTTTCAAAGGGCTAGCACAAACCGTTCTTGATTTAGAGTTCCAAATTCATGTATCAATATAGGAGAAAACAGAGTGAAACCTGAAAATTCAAACTCTTATTGCAAACGAATGCTTCAACCTAGAAGAACGAAATTTGCTGAACCCAGTGGGATTTATGTACTGCTCATTACCCCCAAGTATCTTCAAGATTGGGTGAAAAAAACATATGCTGAGATTTCAGGACACTCGTAGTATTTTGGAAGCTTGGCAACCTCTTCAAAACGAAAGTGTGTTTCGCAACTCCCTCCTAGGGAAAATCAATAGGACACAAACCATACATATAGAACTTAGAACTACTTTATTGTGTCAAGTTTCAAGGGGCTAGCACAAACTGTGTTTGATTTGGAGTTCCAAATTCATCTATCATATAGGGGAAAACAGAGTGAAACCTGAAAATTCAAACTCTTACTGGCAACGAATGCTTCAACCTAGAAGAACAAAATTTGCTGAACCAAGTGGGATTGGTGTACTGCTCATTATCACCAAGTATCTTCAAGATTGGGGGAAAAAACATATGCTGAGATTTCAGGACACTCGTAGTTTTTTGGAAGCTTGGCAACCCGTTTCAAACGAAAGTGTGTTTCACCACTCCTCCTAGGGCTACTTCAAGAGGAAACAAACCATACACATAGAACTTAGAACTACTTAATTTTGTCAAATTTCAAGAGGCTAGCACAAACCGTGCTTGATTTAGAGTTCCAAATTCATGTATCAATATAGGAGAAAACAGAGTGAAACCTGAAAATTCAAACTCTTATTGCAAACGAATGCTTCAACCTAGAAGAACGAAATTTGCTGAGCCAAGTGGGCTTGGTGTACTGCTCATTGAAACCAAGTATCTTCAAGATTGGGTGAAAAAACATATGCTGAGATTTCAGGACACTCGTAGTATTTTGGAAGCTTGGCAACCTCTTCCAAACGAAAGTGTGTTTCACCACTCCCTCCTAGAAAACTTCAATTTTACACAAACCATACAGATAGAACTTAGAACTACTTTATTGTGTCAAGTTCAAGGGGCTAGCACAAACCGTGTTTGAGTATGAGTTCCAAATTTATGTATAAATATAGGAGAAAACAGCGTGAAACTCGAAATTTCAAACTTTTATTTAAAACGAATGCTTCAACCTAGAAGAACGAAATTTGCTTATCCAAGTGGGATTGGTGTACTGCTCATTACCACCAAGTATCTTCAAGATTGGGTGAAATAACATATGCTGAGATTTCAGAACACTCGTAGTTTTTTGGAAGCTTGGCAACCCCTTTCAAACGAAAGTGTGCTTCACCACTCCCTCCTAGGGCAACTTCAAGAGGAAACAAACCGTACAGATAGAACTTAGAACTACTTTATTGTGTCAAGTTTCAAGGGGCTAGCACAAAGCATTCTTGATTTAGAGTTCCAAATTCATGTATCAATATAGGAGAAAACAGAGTGAAATCTGAAAACTCAAACTCTTATTGCAAACGAATGCTTCAACCTAGAAGAACGAAATTTGCTGAGTCAAGTGGGATTGGTGTACTGCTCATTATCACCAAGAATCTTCAAGATTGGGTGAAAAAACATATGCTGAGATTTCAGGACACTCTTAGTATTTTGGAAGCTTGGCAACCTCTTCAAAACGAAAGTGTGTTTCGCAACTCCCTCCTAAGAAAAAAATTCAATAGGACACAAACCATACATATAGAACTTAGAACTACTTTATTGTGTCAAGTTTCAAGGGGCTAGCACAAACCGTGTTTCACTTGAGTTCCAAATTCATCTATCAATATAGGAGAAAACAGAGTGAAACCTGAAAATTCAAACTCTTACTGCCAACGAATGCTTCAACCTAGAAGAACGAAATTTGCTGAACCAAGTGGGATTGGTGTACTGCTCATTATCACCAAGTATCTTCAAGATTGGGGAAAAACATATGCTGAGATTTCAGGACACTCGTAGTTTTTTGGAAGCTTGGCAACCCGTTTCAAACGAAAGTGTGTTTCACCACTCCCTCCTAGGGCTACTTCAAGAGGAAACAAACCATACACATAGAACTTAGAACTACTTAATTTTGTCAAATTTCAAGAGGCTAGCACAAACCGTGCTTGATTTAGAGTTTCCAAATTCATGTATCAATATAGGAGAAAACAGAGTGAAACCTGAAAATTCAAACTCTTATTGCAAACGAATGCTTCAACCTAGAAGAACAAAATTTGCTGAGCCAAGTGGGCTTGGTGTACTGCTCATTACCACCAAGTATCTTCAAGATTTGGTGAAAAAACATATGCTGAGATTTCAGGACACTCGTAGTATTTTGGAAGCTTGGCAACCTTTTCCAAACGAAAGTGTGTTTCACCACTCCCTCCTAGAAAAACTTCAATTGGACACAAACCATACAGATAGAACTTAGAACTACTTTATTGTGTCAAGTTGCAAGGGGCTAGCACAAACCGTGTTTGATTTGGAGTTCCAAATTCATCTATCAATATAGGAGAAAACAGAGTGAAACCTGAAATTTCAAACTCTTACTGCCAACGAATGCTTCAACCTAGAAGAACGAAATTTGCTGAACCCAGTATGATTGGTGTACTGCTCATTATCACCAAGTATCTTCAAGATTGGGTGAAAAAACATATGCTGAGATTTCAGGACATTCGTAGTTTTTTGGAAGTTGGCAACCCGTTTCAAACGAAAGTGTGTTTCACCACTCCCTCCTAGGGCTACTTCAAGAGGAAACAAACCATTCACATAGAACTTAGAACTACTTTATTGTGTCAAGTTTCAAGGGGCTAGCGCAAACCGTGTTTGAGTAAGAGTTCCAAATTTATGTATAAATATAGGAGAAAACAGCGTGAAACTCGAAATTTCAAACTTTTATTGAAAACGAATGTTTCAACCTAGAAGAACGAAATTTGCTTAGCCAAGTGGGATTGGTGTACTGCTCATTACCACCAAGTATCTTCAAGATTGGCTGAAAAAATGTATGCTGAGATTTCAGGACAGTCGTAGTATTTTGGAAGCTTGGCAACCCCTTTCAAACGAAAGTGTGCTTCACCACTCCCTCCTAGGGCAACGTCAAGAGGAAACAAACCATACAGATAGAACTTAGAACTACTTTATTGTGTCAACTTTCAAGGGGCTAGCACAAACCGTTCTTGATTTAGAGTTCCAAATTCATGTATCAATATAGGAGAAAACAGAGTGAAACCTGAAAATTCAAACTCTTATTGCAAACGAATGCTTCAATCTAGAAGAACGAAATTTGCTTAGCCAAGTGGGATTGGTGTACTGCTCATTACCACCAAGTATCTTCAAGATTGGCTGAAAAAACATATGCTGAGATTTCAGGACACTCGTAGTATTTTGGAAGCTTGGCAACCCTTTTCAAACGAAAGTGTGCTTCACAACTCCCTCCTAGGGCAACTTCAAGAGGAAACAAACCATACAGATAGAACTTAGAACTACTTTATTGTGTCAACTTTCAAGGGGCTAGCACAAACCGTTCTTGATTTAGAGTTCCAAATTCATGTATCAATATAGGAGAAAACAGAGTGAAACCTGAAAATTCAAACTCTTATTGCAAACGAATGCTTCAACCTAGAAGAACAAAATTTGCTGAACCCAGTGGGATTCATGTACTGCTCATTACCCCCAAGTATCTTCAAGATTGGGTGAAAAAACATATGCTGAGATTTCAGGACACTCGTAGTATTTTGGAAGCTTGGCAACCTCTTCAAAACGAAAGTGTGTTTCGCAACTCCCTCCTAGGAAATATTCAATAGGACACAAACCATACATATAGAACTTAGAACTACTTTATTGTGTCAAGTTTCAAGGGGCTAGCACAAACCGTGTTTCACTTGGAGTTCCAAATTCATCTATCAATATAGGGGAAAACAGAGTGAAACCTGAAAATTCAAACTCTTACTGCCAACGAATGCTTCAACCTAGAAGAACGAAATTTGCTGAACCCAGTGGGATTGGTGTACTACTCATTATCACCAAGTATCTTCAAGATTGGGGAAAAAACATATGCTGAGATTTCAGGACACTCGTAGTTTTTTGGAAGCTTGGCAACCCGTTTCAAACGAAAGTGTGTTTCACCACTCCCTCCTAGGGCTACTTCAAGAGGAAAAAAACCATACACATAGAACTTAGAACTACTTAATTTTGTCAAATTTCAAGAGGCTAGCACAAACCGTGCTTGATTTAGAGTTCCAAATTCATGTATCAATATAGGAGAAAACAGAATGAAAACTGAAAATTCAAACTCTTATTGCAAACGAATGCTTCAACCTAGAAGAACGAAATTTGCTTAGCCAAGTGGGATTGGTGTACTGCTCATTACCACCAATATCTTCAAGATTGGGTGAAATAACATATGCTGAGATTTCAGAACACTCGTAGTTTTTTGGAAGCTTGGCAACCACTTTCAAACGAAAGTGTGCTTCACCACTCCCTCCTAGGGCAACTTCAAGAGGAAACAAACCATACAGATAGAACTTAGAACTACTTTATTGTGTCAAGTTACAAGGGGCTAGCACAAACCTTGTTTGATTTCGAGTTCCAAATTCATCTCTCAATATAGGAGAAAACAGAGTGAAACCTGAAAATTCAAACTCTTACTGCAACGAATGCTTCAACCAGAAGAACGAAATTTGCTGAACCCAGTGGGATTGGTGTACTGCTCATTATCACCAAGTATCTTCAAGATTGGGTGAACAAACATATGCTGAGATTTCAGGACACTCGTAGGTTTTTGGAAGCTTGGCAACCCGTTTCAAACGAAAGTGTGTTTCACCACTCCCTCCTAGGGCTACTTCAAGAGGAAACAAACCATACACATAGAGCTTAGAACTACTTAATTGTGTCAAGTTTCAAGAGGCTTGCACAAACCGTGCTTGATTTAGAGTTCCAAATTCATGTATCAATATAAGAGAAAACAGAGTGAAACCTGAAAATTCAAACTCTTATTGCAAACGAATGCTTCCACCTAGAAGAACGAAATTTGCTGAACCCAGTGGGATTGGTGTACTGCTCATTACCCCGAAGTATCTTCAAGTTTGGGTGAAAAAAGATATGCTGAGATTTCAGGACACTCGTAGTATTTTGGAAGCTTGGCAACCTCTTCCAAACGAAAGTGTGTTTCGCAACTCCCTCCTAGGCAAACTTCAATAGGACACAAACCATACAGATAGAACTTAGAACTACTTTATTGTGTCAAGTTTCAAGGGGCTAGCACAAACCGTGTTTGAGTTAGAGTTCCAAATTCATGTATAAAAATAGGAGAAAACAGCGTGTAACCCGAAATTTCAAACTTTTATTGAAAACGAATGCTTCAACCTAGAAAACGAAATTTGCTTAGCCAAGTTGGATTGGTGTACTGCTCATTACCGCCAAGTATCTTCAAGATTGGGTGAAAAAACATATGCTGAGATTTCAGGACACTCGTAGTTTTTTGGAAGCTTGGCAACCCGTTTCAAACGAAAGTGTGTTTCACCACTCCCTACTAGGGCTACTTCAAGAAAAAACAAACCATTCACATAGAACTTAGAACTACTTTATTTTGTCAAGTTTCAAGGGTCTAGCAAAAACCGTGCTTCATTTAGAGTTCCAAATTCATGTATCAATATAGGAGATAACAGAGTGAAACCTGAATATTCAAACTCTTATTGCAAACGAATGCTTCAACCTAGAAGAACGAAATTTGCTGAGCTAAGTGGGATTGGAGTACTGCTCATTACCACCAAGTATCTTCAAGATTGGGTGAAAAAACATATGCTGAGATTTCAGGACACTCGTAGTATTTTGGAAGCTTGGCAACCCCTTTCAAACGAAAGTGTGCTTCACCACTCCCTCCTAGGGCAACTTCAAGAGGAAACAAACCATACAGATAGAACTTAGAACTACTTTATTGTGTCAACTTTCAAGGGGCTAGCACAAACCGTTCTTGATTTAAAGTTCCAAATTCATGTATCAATATAGGAGAAAACAGAGTGAAACCTGAAAATTCAAACTCTTATTGCAAACGAATGCTTCAACCTAGAAGAACGAAATTTACTTAGCCAAGTGGGATTGGTGTACTGCTCATTACCACCAAGTATCTTCAAGATTGGCTGAAAAAACGTATGCTGAGATTTCAGGACACTCGTAGTATTTTGGAAGCTTGGCAACCCCTTTCAAACGAAAGTGTGCTTCACCACTCCCTCCTAGGGCAACTTCAAGAGGAAACAAACGATACAGATAGAACTTAGAACTACTTTATTGTGTCAACTTTCAAGGGGCTAGCACAAACCGTTCTTGATTTAGAGTTCCAAATTCATGTATCAATATAGGAGAAAACAGAGTGAAACCTGAAAATTCAAACTCTTATTGCAAACGAATGCTTCAACCTAGAAGAACAAAATTTGCTGAACCCAGTGGGATTTATGTACTGCTCATTACCCCCAAGTATCTTCAAGATGGGTGAAAAAACATATGCTGAGATTTCAGGACACTCGTAGTATTTTGGAAGCTTGGCAACCTCTTCAAAACGAAAGTGTGTTTCGCAACTCCCTCTTAGGGAAAATTCAATAGGACACAAACCATACATATAGAACTTAGAACTACTTTATTATGTCAAGTTTCAAGGGGCTAGCACAAACCGTGTTTCACTTGGAGTTCCAAATTCATCTATCAATATAGGGGAAAACAGAGTGAAACCTGAAAATTCAAACTCTTACTGCCAACGAATGCTTCAACCTAGAAGAACGAAATTTGCTGAACCCAGTGGGATTGGTGTACTGCTCATTATCACCAAGTATCTTCAAGATTGGGGAAAAAACATATGCTGAGATTTCAGGACACTCGTAGTTTTTTGGAAGCTTGGCAACCCGTTTCAAACGAAAGTGTGTTTCACCACTCCCTCCTAGGGCTACTTCAAGAGGAAACAAACCATACACATAGAACTTAGAACTACTTAATTTTGTCAAATTTCAAGAGGCTAGCACAAACCGTGCTTGATTTAGAGTTCCAAATTCATGTATCAATATAGGAGAAAACAGAGTGAAACCTGAAAATTCAAACTCTTATTGCAAACGAATGCTTCAACCTAGAAGAACGAAATTTGCTGAGCCAAGTGGGCTTGGTGTACTGCTCATTACCACCAAGTATCTTCAAGATTGGGTGAAAAAACTTATGCTGAGATTTCAGGACACTCGTAGTATTTTGGAAGCTTGGCAACCTCTTCCAAACGAAAGTGTGTTTCACCACTCCCTCCTAGGGAAACTTCAATTGGACACAAACCATACAGATAGAACTTAGAACTACTTTATTGTGTCAAGTTGCAAGGGGCTAGCACAAACCGTGTTTGATTTGGAGTTCCAAATTCATCTATCAATATAGGAGAAAACTGAGTGAAACCTGAAAATTCAAACTCTTACTGCCAACGAATGCTTCAACCTAGAAGAACGAAATTTGCTGAACCCAGTGTGATTGGTGTACTGCTCATTATCACCAAGTATCTTCAAGATTGGGTGAAAAAACATATGCTGAGATTTCAGGACACTCGTAGTTTTTTGGAAGTTGGCAACCCGTTTCAAACGAAAGTGTGTTTCACCACTCCCTCCTAGGGCTACTTCAAGAGGAAATAAACCAGTCACATAGAACTTAGAACTACTTTATTGTGTCAAGTTTCAAGGGGCTAGCACAAACCGTGTTTGAGTAAGAGTTCCAAATTTATGTATAAATATAGGAGAAAACAGCGTGAAACTCGAAATTTCAAACTTTTATTGAAAACGAATGCTTCAACCTAGAAGAACGAAATTTGCTGAGCCAAGTGGGATTGGTGTACTGCTCATTACCACCAAGTATCTTCAAGATTGGGTGAAATAACATATGCTGAGATTTCAGAACACTCGTAGTTTTTTGGAAGCTTGGCAACCCCTTTCAAACGGAAGTGTGCTTCACCACTCCCTCCTAGGGCAACTTCAAGAGGAAACAAACCATACAGATAGAACTTAGAACTACTTTATTGTGTCAAGTTACAAGGGGCTAGCACAAACCTTGTTTGATTTGGAGTTCCAACTTCATCTCTCAATATAGGAGAAAACAGAGTGAAACCTGAAAATTCAAACTCTTACTGCAACGAATTCTTCAACCAGAAGAACGAAATTTGCTGAACCCAGTGGGATTGGTGTACTGCTCATTATCACCAAGTATCTTCAAGATTGGGTGAACAAACATATGCTGAGATTTCAGGACACTCGTAGGTTTTTGGAAGCTTGGCAACCCGTTTCAAACGAAAGTGTGTTTCACCACTCCCGCCTAGGGCTACTTCAAGAGGAAACAAACCATACACATAGAACTTAGAACTACTTAATTGTGTCAAGTTTCAAGAGGCTTGCACAAACCGTGCTTGATTTAGAGTTCCAAATTCATGTATCAATATAAGAGAAAACAGAGTGAAACCTGAAAATTCAAACTCTTATTGCAAACGAATGCTTCCACCTAGAAGAACGAAATTTGCTGAACCCAGTGGGATTGGTGTACTGCTCATTACCCCGAAGTATCTTCAAGATTGGGTGAAAAAACATATGCTGAGATTTCAGGACACTCGTAGTATTTTGGAAGCTTGGCAACCTCTTCCAAACGAAAGTGTGTTTCACAACTCCCTCCTAGGCAAACTTCAATAGGACACAAAACATACAGATAGAACTTAGAACTACTTTATTGTGTCAAGTTTCAAGGGGCTAGCACAAACCGTGTTTGAGTTAGAGTTCCAAATTCATGTATAAATATAGGAGAAAACAGCGTGAAACCCGAAATTTCAAACTTTTATTGAAAACGAATGCTTCAACCTAGAAAAACGAAATTTGCTTAGCCAAGTTGGATTGGTGTACTGCTCATTACCGCCAAGTATCTTCAAGATTGGGTGAAAAAACATATGCTGAGATTTCAGGACACTCGTAGTTTTTTGGAAGCTTGGCAACCCGTTTCAAACGAAAGTGTGTTTCACCACTCCCTACTAGGGCTACTTCAAGAAAAAACAAACCATTCACATAGAACTTAGATCTACTTTATTGTGTCAAGTTTCAAGGGTCTAGCAAAAACCGTGCTTCATTTAGAGTTCCAAATTCATGTATCAATATAGGAGATAACAGAGTGAAACCTGAATATTCAAACTCTTATTGCAAACGAATGCTTCAACCTAGAAGAACGAAATTTGCTGAGCTAAGTGGGATTGGAGTACTGCTCATTACCACCAAGTATCTTCAAGATTGGGTGAAAAAACATATGCTGAGATTTCAGGACACTCGTAGTATTTTGGAAGCTTGGCAACCTCTTCCAAACGAAAGTGTGTTTCACCACTCCCTCCTAGGGCAACTTCAAGAGGAAACAAACGATACAGATAGAACTTAGAACTACTTTATTGTGTCAACTTTCAAGGGGCTAGCACAAACCGTTCTTGATTTAGAGTTCCAAATTCATGTATCAATATAGGAGAAAACAGAGTGAAACCTGAAAATTCAAACTCTTATTGCAAACGAATGCTTCAACCTAGAAGAACAAAATTTGCTGAACCCAGTGGGATTTATGTACTGCTCATTACCCCCAAGTATCTTCAAGATTGGGTGAAAAAACATATGCTGAGATTTCAGGACACTCGTAGTATTTTGGAAGCTTGGCAACCTCTTCAAAACGAAAGTGTGTTTCGCAACTCCCTCTTAGGGAAAATTCAATAGGACACAAACCATACATATAGAACTTAGAACTACTTTATTATGTCAAGTTTCAAGGGGTAGCACAAACCGTGTTTCACTTGGAGTTCCAAATTCATCTATCAATATAGGGGAAAACAGAGTGAAACCTGAAAATTCAAACTCTTACTGCCAACGAATGCTTCAACCTAGAAGAACGAAATTTGCTGAACCCAGTGGGATTGGTGTACTGCTCATTATCACCAAGTATCTTCAAGATTGGGGAAAAAACATATGCTGAGATTTCAGGACACTCGTAGTTTTTTGGAAGCTTGGCAACCCGTTTCAAACGAAAGTGTGTTTCACCACTCCCTCCTAGGGCTACTTCAAGAGGAAACAAACCATACACATAGAACTTAGAACTACTTAATTTTGTCAAATTTCAAGAGGCTAGCACAAACCGTGCTTGATTTAGAGTTCCAAATTCATGTATCAATATAGGAGAAAACAGAGTGAAACCTGAAAATTCAAACTCTTATTGCAAACGAATGCTTCAACCTAGAAGAACGAAATTTGCTGAGCCAAGTGGGCTTGGTGTACTGCTCATTACCACCAAGTATCTTCAAGATTGGGTGAAAAAACATATGCTGAGATTTCAGGACACTCGTAGTATTTTGGAAGCTTGGCAACCTCTTCCAAACGAAAGTGTGTTTCACCACTCCCTCCTAGGGAAACTTCAATTGGACACAAACCATACAGATAGAACTTAGAACTACTTTATTGTGTCAAGTTGCAAGGGGCTAGCACAAACCGTGTTTGATTTGGAGTTCCAAATTCATCTATCAATATAGGAGAAAACTGAGTGAAACCTGAAAATTCAAACTCTTACTGCCAACGAATGCTTCAACCTAGAAGAACGAAATTTGCTGAACCCAGTGTGATTGGTGTACTGCTCATTATCACCAAGGTATCTTCAAGATTGGGTGAAAAAACATATGCTGAGATTTCAGGACACTCGTAGTTTTTTGGAAGTTGGCAACCCGTTTCAAACGAAAGTGTGTTTCACCACTCCCTCCTAGGGCTACTTCAAGAGGAAATAAACCAGTCACATAGAACTTAGAACTACTTTATTGTGTCAAGTTTCAAGGGGCTAGCACAAACCGTGTTTGAGTAAGAGTTCCAAATTTATGTATAAATATAGGAGGAAAACAGCGTGAAACTCGAAATTTCAAACTTTTATTGAAAACGAATGCTTCAACCTAGAAGAACGAAATTTGCTTAGCCAAGTGGGATTGGTGTACTGCTCATTACCACCAAGTATCTTCAAGATTGGGTGAAATAACATATGCTGAGATTTCAGAACACTCGTAGTTTTTTGGAAGCTTGGCAACCCCTTTTCAACGGAAGTGTGCTTCACCACTCCCTCCTAGGGCAACTTCAAGAGGAAACAAACCATACAGATAGAACTTAGAACTACTTTATTGTGTCAAGTTACAAGGGGCTAGCACAAACCTTGTTTGATTTGGAGTTCCAAATTCATCTCTCAATATAGGAGAAAACAGAGTGAAACCTGAAAATTCAAACTCTTACTGCAACGAATTCTTCAACCAGAAGAACGAAATTTGCTGAACCCAGTGGGATTGGTGTACTGCTCATTATCACCAAGTATCTTCAAGATTGGGTGAACAAACATATGCTGAGATTTCAGGACACTCGTAGGTTTTTGGAAGCTTGGCAACCCGTTTCAAACGAAAGTGTGTTTCACCACTCCCGCCTAGGGCTACTTCAAGAGGAAACAAACCATACACATAGAACTTAGAACTACTTAATTGTGTCAAGTTTCAAGAGGCTTGCACAAACCGTGCTTGATTTAGAGTTCCAAATTCATGTATCAATATAAGAGAAAACAGAGTGAAACCTGAAAATTCAAACTCTTATTGCAAACGAATGCTTCCACCTAGAAGAACGAAATTTGCTGAACCCAGTGGGATTGGTGTACTGCTCATTACCCCGAAGTATCTTCAAGATTGGGTGAAAAAACATATGCTGAGATTTCAGGACACTCGTAGTATTTTGGAAGCTTGGCAACCTCTTCCAAACGAAAGTGTGTTTCGCAACTCCCTCCTAGGCAAACTTCAATAGGACACAAAACATACAGATAGAACTTAGAACTACTTTATTGTGTCAAGTTTCAAGGGGCTAGCACAAACCGTGTTTGAGTTAGAGTTCCAAATTCATGTATAAATATAGGAGAAAACAGCGTGAAACCCGAAATTTCAAACTTTTATTGAAAACGAATGCTTCAACCTAGAAAAACGAAATTTGCTTAGCCAAGTTGGATTGGTGTACTGCTCATTACCGCCAAGTATCTTCAAGATTGGGTGAAAAAACATATGCTGAGATTTCAGGACACTCGTAGTTTTTTGGAAGCTTGGCAACCCGTTTCAAACGAAAGTGTGTTTCACCACTCCCTACTAGGGCTACTTCAAGAAAAAACAAACCATTCACATAGAACTTAGATCTACTTTATTGTGTCAAGTTTCAAGGGTCTAGCAAAAACCGTGCTTCATTTAGAGTTCCAAATTCATGTATCAATATAGGAGATAACAGAGTGAAACCTGAATATTCAAACTCTTATTGCAAACGAATGCTTCAACCTAGAAGAACGAAATTTGCTGAGCTAAGTGGGATTGGAGTACTGCTCATTACCACCAAGTATCTTCAAGATTGGGTGAAAAAACATATGCTGAGATTTCAGGACACTCGTAGTATTTTGGAAGCTTTTCAACCTCTTCCAAAGGAAAGTGTGTTTCACCACTCCCTCCTAGGGAAACTTCAAGAGGAAACAAACGATACAGATAGAACTTAGAACTACTTTATTGTGTCAACTTTCAAGGGGCTAGCACAAACCGTTCTTGATTTAGAGTTCCAAATTCATGTATCAATATAGGAGAAAACAGAGTGAAACCTGAAAATTCAAACTCTTATTGCAAACGAATGCTTCAACCTAGAAGAACAAAATTTGCTGAACCCAGTGGGATTTATGTACTGCTCATTACCCCCAAGTATCTTCAAGATTGGGTGAAAAAACATATGCTGAGATTTCAGGACACTCGTAGTATTTTGGAAGCTTGGCAACCTCTTCAAAACGAAAGTGTGTTTCGCAACTCCCTCTTAGGGAAAATTCAATAGGACACAAACCATACATATAGAACTTAGAACTACTTTATTATGTCAAGTTTCAAGGGGCTAGCACAAACCGTGTTTCACTTGGAGTTCCAAATTCATCTATCAATATAGGGGAAAACAGAGTGAAACCTGAAAATTCAAACTCTTACTGCCAACGAATGCTTCAACCTAGAAGAACAAAATTTGCTGAACCCAGTGGGATTGGTATACTGCTCATTATCACCAAGTATCTTCAAGATTGGGGAAAAAACATATGCTGAGATTTCAGGACACTCGTAGTTTTTTGGAAGCTTGGCAACCCGTTTCAAACGAAAGTGTGTTTCACCACTCCCTCCTAGGGCTACTTCAAGAGGAAACAAACCATACACATAGAACTTAGAACTACTTAATTTTGTCAAATTTCAAGAGGCTAGCACAAACCGTGCTTGATTTAGAGTTCCAAATTCATGTATCAATATAGGAGAAAACAGAGTGAAACCTGAAAATTCAAACTCTTATTGCAAACGAATGCTTCAACCTAGAAGAACGAAATTTGCTGAGCCAAGTGGGCTTGGTGTACTGCTCATTACCACCAAGTATCTTCAAGATTGGGTGAAAAAACATATGCTGAGATTTCAGGACACTAGTAGTATTTTGGAAGCTTGGCAACCTCTTCCAAACGAAAGTGTGTTTCACCACTCCCTCCTAGGGAAACTTCAATTGGACACAAACCATACAGATAGAACTTAGAACTACTTTATTGTGTCAAGTTGCAAGAGGCTAGCACAAACCGTGTTTGATTTGGAGTTCCAAATTCATCTATCA
>NW_027510847.1:0-30533 GCF_048772815.1 Callospermophilus lateralis
AATTCCCAAGGGTTAAATTACAGCAGATGGGATAGAGAGAGAAGATGGGAGGGCAGGAGAGGGGGGATAGTAGAGGCTAGAAAAGGTAGCAGAATACAACAGGTACTAATATGGCATTTTGTAAAAATGTGGATGTGTAAACAATGTGATTGTGCAATCTGTATATGGGGTGAAAATGGGAGTTCATAACTCACTTGAATCTAATGTAGGAAATATGGTATCTCAAGAGCTATGTAATGTTTTAAGCAACCAATATAAACAAGAGGTCTTCATTTTTCTTTGTAGTTGAGATCTCCTGTTTCCGTGACATGTTTAGTTGTGTTCTCTCCTTTAGTGCTCCCATGCTCTAGTTATTCCGATATGGAAAAACTAGCTGAAATGCCCAACCAGTCTGTAAATCAGTGACAATTCTTCATTAAGCCTAAAGTCACTTTACATTTGCTACAGTCATACTAAATACACTTCTTTGTTGGGAGTTTAAAAGATATTTCCATCAGCTAGATTACAAGTACCTAGAACTCCCATTCTTGTTTATGTAAGAGTGGCTTCATCAGATTAAATGCTGTTCTCTGGAATAAAATAAAATAGGAATAATTTACTCAGAAGATTCCTACGTAAACCATCTTTATTCACAAAATACTATCTTAAGAATTATTGTTTCATTGAGCTTCAATTGGAGCCAAAGTATAGTCAATCACTGAAGTAAAAGCAGTTACTTAAAAACTAAAAATGAGAGATAAGTCAAATTACATTTGAAGAGAGAGCAACAGCGTGAGGTTTCTTGTTTGGTTCTGGATGTTGAGTAACAGGCTCATTTGCAGGTGGAGGGAACCCTTCAGGGAACTCACTTGTACTTTCAGAATGGGGGTGTAGAGGGCTGAATTCCAGCTGTTGGGGGAAGATTGTGAGGAAAACCCCCTCCCTGCATAGACACATCACATTGGAAATGGAGTGGGTGGCGGGTCAGGTGGAAAATAATCTCCAGGTTCCCAGACAAGTTTCCTGGGAGAGGTGGAGGAAAAAAAAGGTCCTCTTCTCAGGAACTGACTCCTTGGGTCAACTGGAAACAAGGCACCTCTGACTGGATGGAAAGGTGCCAACACAGAGCCAGAGCCAGTTGCTTGGTTTTCAGCATGGAGAGGTGAATCAGGCACATCAGAGTCCAAAGGAGGCATATTAGGAATTCTGTGTTCTGCTGGTCGCGATGCTCTACCACAATTTGAGTAAAACCTATCTTGCCTTTGTAGAGGTAGACGTGCATCAGAAGAATATGGTTGGCCTGGCGGAGGGATCATCAGCCTGCTGGCCTGTTCCCCTGGAGGAGAGAGGTGCCCAGTCTGAGAAGGTGCTCTCTGAAAATCAGTGAACTTATGACAGCTGGATTCTCTTCCTTTACTGCTAGTCGCAGGGTCCAGAGGATTCTCCAGGGCCCCTTGACCCTCTTCCTCCTCCCACTGGAGTGAAAGTTGAGAGTGTGAGTGGACCACTCTTTTCAAAATGAGGAGGTCTCCTTTCAGATGAAGGGTGACCTATTGGTGAGGGCCCATTTGGAGAAGGCTTTCTGCCCATTGCTGAGTTGGAAACATCCAGTGCATCATAGGGATCTTTTCCTACAAGTTCAAATCTCAGCTCCTTCTCAGTTAATTTTTGTCTGTTGTGTGCATTTTGTTTCCTGAAATAGCTGAGGTTTCTTTCAGCAATCCGATCTGCCAACTCACTGGCATGTGCTTCTTTCTCAGAGGAAATAATCTTCCCCAGACAGGAATGAATGGTACTCTGCAATTGTTCTTCAAGATATTGGGCTCTCTTTCTGTAGGTCTCCAGCTCTTTTATTGTATGGCTCATCTTTTCTTCGACTTTGGAAAGTTTCTCCTCTTGCTCCACACGGTAGTTTTCCTCCACTCTTAATTTCCTGTGCAGTTTCATCGTATTTTCTTGATAGCGTTCCATCATGACTTTCAAGTTCTTCTGTAGGGTCTCATTCTCACTTTGTAGCTGTGCATTTTCTGACTGCAAGGATGCCTGTTCAGTCTGCAGACTTTTAAGGTGTTCTGTAAGGTCTTCCGTGGTTTTCTCCACTTCAGATGAGAAAGCACATTTTTGATTTCTTCCTCCTTCCAAGATTTCTAAGGAGGCCTTTAGCTTATCACCATAAACCAGGTTCCTCAAAGCTCCTTTGGACTCATCCTCCAAGTGAGCACCAATTTCGGGTTCACTCGTCTTTCCCAGTTCCAGGTGACCACCATCCCTTTGGGCTCCCAGGCTTGGAGAAGATCTATCCTTCGTCTTCAGCAAGCATTCACTCAGAGACTCCATGTGATTTTCGGTGTCCCTTAGAACTTGTTCTCCAGCTACTTTAGAGTCCTCTAATATGATTTTTGCTTTATATTGGACACCTCCTTGTTCCCTCTGTGCTTCAGCTTCTCCTTGTATTGTTGGTCTCTGCGTTTGCGGAAGTAGGGATCCTTCATTCAAAACCTCTTTGATTGCCAGCTTCAGTTCTTCCTCATTCACTTGAAAGAGTCTCCAGTTTGTTTTGGCTTCAGCTATTTGTGATCTGAGGGATTCAGATTCACCTTGGAGGGACTGTATCCCTCTTGATAGATGCGCCATCGTTTCATCCTGTTGACCATGTTTAGCCTTCTGTGCTTTGAGCTCTTCTTCTAGAAAGAGCATTTCAACGCCATGGCTGGATTCGGACCTATGCAGCTTTTCGTAGGTTGCCTCCAGCTGTTGTGCTTCCCTTGAACCCTTCTCAAACCTGGAATCCTTTAAAGATGAGTCTAAGCCTTTATGTTCTTTTTCAACAAGGCTCACTTTATCAAGAAGTCCACATTTTGCCTCAATAAGTCCAGCAAGATTTAGAGCCAGCCTTTTTTCTCTTCCCACGTAAAGCCTGCTACTAACCGACTGAAAAGCTCTCCAGACAAGTGAGAGAACAGCAAAAATCCAAGAGCTGTACACATCATCAACTCCCAAGGAAAGCCAGAAGGAAGGTGGCCTGGCTTCATGTCTTCGGACAATGCTGCCACAACCCTGGGTGCTTCTTCCAGAACCACCCACTAGTATGGCTGAGAGGCAGCCCTTGGCTCCTCCATCACGCCAAGACAGCTTTGGCTCTTGCCACCACAACCACAGCCTGCCCAGGCAGGCCAACACAGGCTGTGGACACTCAGGTGTTTGGTCCGGAACTCCAACCTGCACCAGGCAACGGAGCAGACCACTGTGAGCCCCTTCAGGGGCTGAGCGTATGGTGGGTGGTGTGCGTATGGCGGTGGGAGCCCTGATCAAGGGCTCCCAGGAGCCTTGTTGTCTCAACTGCCCATCAGGGGAGTCTTGTCCCCTTCCCTACCCAGTGCATCCTCAAGTGCCACATGTTTAGGTCCCTCCCACTCCAGCCAGAGAGAATTCCTCTCCGTGCCACCCACCCCTTGATTTGGTTTAGGCCAGGCCAAGGCGGGGTTAGTAGGAAGATTCCATCCAGTCACAATAACATTCAGTTTGATGTCACTCAGATTCTAAAGCTGACTAAACTGTTCAAACAGCTTTTATGGCCTATATTGGTCTTTGTGTCCCTTGCCTTTTGTTTGAGTGACTCAGTCCTTTTTCTGCCCTTGTGCTCTTCCTATTTCCTACCTTCCTTGCTTCCTTCCCCCCTTCCTGGTTTTTCTCCTTTTCTGCTTCCTTCTTTTATACCTCCATCCATCCCTCCAACTTTGCCTTCCTCCCTTCCAACTTTCTCTCTCCCTTCCCTCCCTTTTCTTTTCTTGCAAGTGTTTGGGGTGAAAGTCCATGGCAAGCCTGCCCCAATCTAGGCAAGGTCACTGCCACTGAGCTACAACATCCCCAGACCTGCTGCCACTTCCTATGCAAGTAATTTGAATTATCTCTAAAGAGAAACTCTCACATTAGTCTACTTTCAACGTAATTTCAGAAGAGTTGCTAACTTGGGCATCAATCAGTTATGACAAGTCCTTTTTGAAAAGCACAGCACAGCTAATGTTCCTCAAAAGAAGGAGTTGAAACTTTAGTTGGTTTTCAGGTCAGCATTTCTAGACTAGTACAAACCCTCCTGATCTCTCTTTAGTCCTATGATTTCTTTAAGTCTCCCCTTTGCTCCTGTTCATGGAGTCATGTGTACAGAAATTATACCTGGTTCTATTGAACTCTACTTAATTCTTTCTCACCTCTGTGCTCCTTTTGCCAAGTCACTCCTCAACACTTACTGTAACCCTTTAAATTTTTTGTCCATTTTCATTTAAAAAACTCCTTCAAAAATTGAACCATTTCTCATGCAGATACAGTCTTCTTGATCTGCTATTAATCCCCCACTACTGACATTGTAAGTTATAGAAATGTACACTTCCAGACCGTTTTCAGATTTTTGATTTCTGTATATCTATCTGTCTATGTATTTACAAACATAACATGGTATTCTGAAACTATCGTTCTGCTTTTGGAGCTCGACATTGTGTTTTTCAGAAGCAGGCCTATTACACAGAGATGAATCCATGTTACCTAGATTGAGGTCAAACCGGAATGTGCACTCTAATTCCCATGATATTGTTCTACCTACTAATGGACAGTTCAGTTATATCCAGACCTCACCACCTCCCCCATTAAGTAAAACCCTTGTGAAGAGACATGTAGATGCCTTTATGAACATATTGATAATTTTTCATGGCAGTGTTTTCCAAAAACCAGTTAGTAAAATCAGTTTATTCCTTTGCAGCCTGAAATTACCTTCATTCCAGTTTACTGGTATAAGAACCACAGTATATCAGCAACAATTCTCCAATAGTAGTTCAGGCAGAAGTCATTCTAGATAACAATCAGTGCCGGATCGTCCATGTATTTTACACAGCCCATGACAGGGGACATCCGTCCACTCGTTTAGAACAACTGATGTTTTATGCTGGCAATTTAGGTTTATTGAAAGGAGTGATTAGAAAACAGGTGAGACAGACTGATTAGATTCAGTATGTATGTTGGCTTTGTTTTTCGAGGCCTGAATTTTTCACATTTCAATTAATTGTAGGTTAAGTATAGGCAGATTCTTCACTGGGCTTCAAATGTGATAAAGTTGCTTCTTATTTTTAAGAAGGCCGTTGCAATCCTGCATTTATTTTACACCTCAGTGCTTGTTTCACACACAAGCACACACACCCACACACCACACACATCAACAAACACACAAACACATAATTAGAGCACATTTAACACTCAAATAAAGCTTTACCTGCTAACTCATAACTAGGGTATTTTTTTAATAAGTATTGTGTCTTGGTCTCTACTGGGGAAACATTGTTCAATGTGAGTTCTCTGGTTTGTTGTAGGGCAGTGAATGTTCACTTGTTGGCAATGATATAGAAATGGGGAGTAAGGGTTTAAAAGTTTTTACAGTAGGTAGGCAGAGTCAGAGTATGGACTCTAAGAATAAGAAATTGGGGAATTTCCTCTTTGTTTCTTCATTTCAATCTCCCAATAATTCATGTATATTTTCCAAAAGTCTCCCAGAAAACAAGGACTAGGTCAATCCACATATCAGTAAACCATAGCAGAATGCGATTCTCAATTTCATATAAACAGTCATAAAATCAAAAAGACAGGTGCTGGGGTTTTGGCTCAGCACTAGAGTGCTGGCTTCACACTTTCAAAGGTCCTGAGTTGGTCCCCAACACCATATGTGAAAGGAATGAATGAACCAAAGCATGAGTGTACGATGAATGAATTTAAGGTATAAGGAGGAGGAGGAGGAGGAGAAATAGAAGAAGATGATGAGTAATTTGACAGAAGGGAACAAGGGGAGGAGAGTGAGTTTAAAGTGTGGTTTCCAATTCCCAAGGGTTAAATTACAGCAGATGGGATAGAGAGAGAAGATGGGAGGGCAGGAGAGGGGGGATAGTAGAGGCTAGAAAAGGTAGCAGAATACAACAGGTACTAATATGGCATTTTGTAAAAATGTGGATGTGTAAACAATGTGATTGTGCAATCTGTATATGGGGTGAAAATGGGAGTTCATAACTCACTTGAATCTAATGTAGGAAATATGGTATCTCAAGAGCTATGTAATGTTTTAAGCAACCAATATAAACAAGAGGTCTTCATTTTTCTTTGTAGTTGAGATCTCCTGTTTCCGTGACATGTTTAGTTGTGTTCTCTCCTTTAGTGCTCCCATGCTCTAGTTATTCCGATATGGAAAAACTAGCTGAAATGCCCAACCAGTCTGTAAATCAGTGACAATTCTTCATTAAGCCTAAAGTCACTTTACATTTGCTACAGTCATACTAAATACACTTCTTTGTTGGGAGTTTAAAAGATATTTCCATCAGCTAGATTACAAGTACCTAGAACTCCCATTCTTGTTTATGTAAGAGTGGCTTCATCAGATTAAATGCTGTTCTCTGGAATAAAATAAAATAGGAATAATTTACTCAGAAGATTCCTACGTAAACCATCTTTATTCACAAAATACTATCTTAAGAATTATTGTTTCATTGAGCTTCAATTGGAGCCAAAGTATAGTCAATCACTGAAGTAAAAGCAGTTACTTAAAAACTAAAAATGAGAGATAAGTCAAATTACATTTGAAGAGAGAGCAACAGCGTGAGGTTTCTTGTTTGGTTCTGGATGTTGAGTAACAGGCTCATTTGCAGGTGGAAGGAACCCTTCAGGGAACTCACTTGTACTTTCAGAATGGGGGTGTAGAGGGCTGAATTCCAGCTGTTGGGGGAAGATTGTGAGGAAAACCCCCTCCCTGCATAGACACATCACATTGGAAATGGAGTGGGTGGCGGGTCAGGTGGAAAATAATCTCCAGGTTCCCAGACAAGTTTCCTGGGAGAGGTGGAGGAAAAAAAAGGTCCTCTTCTCAGGAACTGACTCCTTGGGTCAACTGGAAACAAGGCACCTCTGACTGGAGGGAAAGGTGCCAACACAGAGCCAGAGCCAGTTGCTTGGTTTTCAGCATGGAGAGGTGAATCAGGCACATCAGAGTCCAAAGGAGGCATATTAGGAATTCTGTGTTCTGCTGGTCGCGATGCTCTACCACAATTTGAGTAAAACCTATCTTGCCTTTGTAGAGGTAGACGTGCATCAGAAGAATATGGTTGGCCTGGCGGAGGGATCATCAGCCTGCTGGCCTGTTCCCCTGGAGGAGAGAGGTGCCCAGTCTGAGAAGGTGCTCTCTGAAAATCAGTGAACTTATGACAGCTGGATTCTCTTCCTTTACTGCTAGTCGCATGGTCCAGAGGATTCTCCAGGGCCCCTTGACCCTCTTCCTCCTCCCACTGGAGTGAAAGGTGAGAGTGTGAGTGGACCACTCTTTTCAAAATGAGGAGGTCTCCTTTCAGATGAAGGGTGACCTATTGGTGATGGCCCATTACTGAGTTGGAAACATCCAGTGCATCATAGGGATCTTTTCCTACAAGTTCAAATCTCAGCTCCTTCTCAGTTAATTTTAGTCTGTTGCGTGCATTTTGTTTCCTGAAATAGCTGAGGTTTCTTTCAGGAATCCGAGCTGCCAACTCACTAGCATGTGCTTCTTTCTCAGAGGAAATAATCTTCCCCAGACAGGAATGAATGGTACTCTGCAATTGTTCTTCAAGATATTGGGCTCTCTTTCTGTAGGTCTCCAGCTCTTTTATTGTATGGCTCATCTTTTCTTCGACTTTGGAAAGTTTCTCCTCTTGCTCCACACGGTAGTTTTCCTCCACTCTTAATTTCCTGTGCAGTTTCATCGTATTTTCTTGATAGCGTTCCATCATGACTTTCAAGTTCTTCTGTAGGGTCTCATTCTCACTTTGCAGCTGTGCATTTTCTGACTGCAAGGATGCCTGTTCAGTCTGCAGACTTTTAAGGTGTTCTGTAAGGTCTTCCGTGGTTTTCTCCACTTCAGATGAGAAAGTACATTTTTGATTTCTTCCTCCTTCCAAGATTTCTAAGGAGGCCTTTAGCTTATCACCATAAACCAGGTTCCTCAAAGCTCCTTTGGACTCATCCTCCAAGTGAGCACCAATTTCGGGTTCACTCGTCTTTCCCAGTTCCAGGTGACCACCATCCCTTTGGGCTCCCAGGCTTGGAGAAGATCTATCCTTCGTCTTCAGCAAGCATTCACTCAGAGACTCCATGTGATTTTCGGTGTCCCTTAGAACTTGTTCTCCAGCTACTTTAGAGTCCTCTAATATGATTTTTGCTTTATATTGGACACCTCCTTGTTCCCTCTGTGCTTCAGCTTCTCCTTGTATTGTTGGTCTCTGCGTTTGCGGACGTAGGGATCCTTCATTCAAAACCTCTTTGATTGCCAGCTTCAGTTCTTCCTCATTCACTTGAAAGAGTCTCCAGTTTGTTTTGGCTTCAGCTATTTGTGATCTGAGGGATTCAGATTCACCTTGGAGGGACTGTATCCCTCTTGATAGATGCGCCATCGTTTCATCCTGTTGACCATGTTTAGCCTTCTGTGCTTTGAGCTCTTCTTCTAGAAAGAGCATTTCAACACCATGGCTGGATTCGGACCTATGCAGCTTTTCGTAGGTTGCCTCCAGCTGTTGTGCTTCCCTTGAACCCTTCTCAAACCTGGAATTCTTTAAAGATGAGTCTAAGCCTTTATGTTCTTTTTCAACAAGGCTCACTTTATCAAGAAGTCCACATTTTGCCTCAATAAGTCCAGCAAGATTTAGAGCCAGCCTTTTTTCTCTTCCCACGTAAAGCCTGCTACTAACCGACTGAAAAGCTCTCCAGACAAGTGAGAGAACAGCAAAAAATCCAAGAGCTGTACACATCATCAACTCCCAAGGAAAGCCATAAGGAAGATGGCCTGGCTTCATGTCTTCGGACAATGCTGCCACAACCCTGGGTGCTTCTTCCAGAACCACCCACTAGTATGGCTGAGAGGCAGCCCTTGGCTCCTCCATCACGCCAAGACAGCTTTGGCTCTTGCCACCACAACCACAGCCTGTCCAGGCAGGCCAACACAGGCTGTGGACACTCAGGTGTTTGGTCCGGAACTCCAACCTGCACCAGGCAACGGAGCAGACCACTGTGAGCCCCTTCAGGGGCTTAGCGTATGGTGGGTGGTGTGCGTATGGTGGTGAGAGCCATGATCAAGGGCTCCCAGGAGCCTTGTTGTCTCAACTGCCCATCAGGGGAGTCTTGCCCCCTTCCCTACCCAGTGCCTCCTCATGTGCCACATGTTTAGGTCCCTCCCACTCCAGCCAGAGAGAATTCCTCTCCATGCCACCCACCCCTTGATTTGGTTTAGGCCAGGCCAAGGCGGGGTTAGTAGGAAGATTCCATCCAGTCACAATAACATTCAGTTTGATGTCACTCAGATTCTAAAGCTGACTAAACTGTTCAAACAGCCTTTATGGCCTATATTGGTCTTTGTGTCCCTTGCCTTTTGTTTGAGTGACTCAGTCCTTTTTCTGCCCTTGTGCTCTCCCTATTTCCTACCTTCCTTGCTTCCTTCCCCCCTTCCTGGTTTTTCTCCTTTTCTTCTTCCTTCTTTTATACCTCCATCCATCCCTCAACTTTGCCTTCCTCCCTTCCAACTTTCTCTCTCCCTTCCCTCCCTTTTCTTTTCTTGCAAGTGTTTGGGGTGAAAGTCCATGGCAGGCCAGCCCCAAGCTAGGCAAGGTCACTGCCACTGAGCTACAACATCCCCAGACCTGCTGCCACTTCCTATGCAAGTAATTTGAATTATCTCTAAAGAGAAACTCTCACATTAGTCTACTTTCAACGTAATTTCAGAAGAGTTGCTAACATGGGCATCAATCAGTTATGACAAGTTCTTTTTGAAAAGCACGGCACAGCTAATGTTCCTCAAAAGAAGGAGTTGAAACTTTAGTTGGTTTTCAGGTCAGCATTTCTAGACTAGTACAAACCCTCCTAATCCTGATCTCCCCTTAGTCCTATGATTTCTTTAAGTGTCCCCTTTGCTCCTGTTCATGGAGTCATGTGTACAGAAATTATACCTGGTTCTATTGAACTCTACTTAATTCTTTCTCACCTCTGTGCTCCTTTTGCCAAGTCACTCCTCAACACTTACTGTAACCCTTTAAATTTTTTTGTCCATTTTCATTTAAAAAACTCCTTCAAAAATTGAAACATTTCTCATGCAGATACAGTCTTCTTGATCTGCTATTAATCCCCCACTACTGACATTGTAAGTTATGGAAATGTACACTTCCAGACCGTTTTCAGATTTTTGATTTCTGTATATCTATCTGTCTGTCTATTTACAAACATAACATGATATTCTGAAAGTATCGTTCTGCTTTTGGAGCTCTACATTGTGTTTTTCAGAAGCAGGCCTATTACACAGAGATGAATCCATGTTACCTAGATTGAGGTCAAACCGGAATGTGCACTCTGATTCCCATGATATTGTTCTACCTACTAATGGACAGTTCAGTTATATCCAGACCTCACCACCTCCCCCATTAAGTAAAACCCTTGTGAAGAGACATGTAGATGCCTTTATGAACATATTGATAATTTTTCATGGCAGTGTTTTCCAAAAACCAGTTAGTAAAATCAATTTATTCCTTTGCAGCCTGAAATTACCTTCATTCCAGTTTACTGGTATAAGAACCGCAGTATATCAGCAACAATTCTCCAATAGTAGTTCAGGCAGAAGTCATTCTAGATAACAATCAGAGCCGGATCGTCCATGTATTTTACACAGCCCATGACAGGGGACATCCGTCCACTCGTTTAGAACAACTGATGTTTTATGCTGGCAATTTAGGTTTATTGAAAGGAGTGATTATAAAACAGGTGAGACAGACTGATTAGATTCAGTATGTAGTTGGCTTTGTTTTTCGAGGCCTGAATTTTTCACATTTCAATTAATTGTAGGTTAAGTATCAGGCAGATTCTTCACTGGGCTTCAAATCTGATAAAGTTGCTTCTTATTTTTAAGAAGGCCGTTGCAATCCTGCATTTATTTTACACCTCAGTGCTTGTTTCACACACAAGCACACACACCCACACACCACACACATCAACAAACACACAAACACATCATTAGAGCACATTTAACACTCAAATAAAGCTTTACCTACTAACTAATAACTATGGTATTTTTTTAATAAGTATTGTGTCTTGGTCTCTACTGGGGAAACATTGTTCAATGTGAGTTCTCTGGTTTGTTGTTAGGCAGTGAATGTTCACTTGTTGGCAATGATATAGAAATGGGGAGTAAGGGTTTAAAAGTTTTTACAGTAGGTAGGCAGAGTCAGAGTATGGACTCTAAGAATAAGAAATTGGGGAATTTCCTCTTTGTTTCTTCATTTCAATCTCCTAATAATTCATGTATATTTTCCAAAAGTCTCCCAGAAAACAAGGACTAGGTCAATCCACATATCAGTAAACCATAGCAGAATGCGATTCTCAATTTCATATAAACAGTCATAAAATCAAAAAGACAGGTGCTGGGGTTTTGGCTCAGCACTAGAGTGGTATCTTCACACTTTCAAAGGTCCTGAGTTGGATCCCCAACACCATATGTGAAAGGAATGAATGAACTAATGCATGAGTGTATGATGAATGAATTAATTTATAAGGAGGAGGAGGAGGAAGAGGAGAAATAGAAGAAGATGATGAGTAATTTGACGGAAGGGAAAAAGGGGAGGAGAGTGAGTTTAAAGTGTGGTTTCCAATTCCCAAGCGTTAAATTACAGCAGATGGGATAGAGAGAGAAGATGGGAGGGCAGGAGAGGGGGGATAGTAGAGGTTAGAAAAGGTAGCAGAATACAACAGGTACTAATATGGCATTTTGTAAAAATGTGGATGTGTAAACAATGTGATTGTGCAATCTTTATATGGGGTGAAAATGGGAGTTCATAACTCACTTGAATCTAATGTAGGAAATATGGTATCTCAAGAGCTATGTAATGTGTTAAGCAACCAATATAAACAAGAGGTCTTCATTTTTCTTTGTAGTTGGGATCTCCTGTTTCCCTGACATGTTTAGTTGTATTCTCTCCTTTAGTCCTCCCATGCTCTAGTTATTCTTATATGGAAAAACTAGCTGAAATGCCCAACCAGTCTGTAAATCAGTGACAATTCTTCATTAAGCCTAAAGTCACTTTACATTTGCTACAGTCATACTAAATACACTTCTTTGTTGGGAGTTTAAAAGATATTTCCATCAGCTAGATTACAAGTACCTAGAACTCCCATTCTTGTTTATGTAAGAGTGGCTTCATCAAATTAAATGCTGTTCTCTGGAATAAAATAAAATAGGAATAATTTACTCAGAAGATTCCTATGTAAACCATCTTTATTTACAAAATACTATCTTAAGAATTATTATTTCATTGAGCTTCAATTGGAGCCAAAGTATAGTCAATTACTGAAGTAAAAGCAGTTACTTAAAAACTAAAATTGAGAGATAAGTCAAATTACAATTGAAGAGAGAGCAACAGCATGAGGTTTCTTGTTTGGTTCTGGATGTTGAGTAACAGGCTCATTTGCAGGTGGGAGGAACCCTTCAGGGAACTCACTTGTACTTTCAGAATGGGGGTGTAGAGGGCTGAATTCCAGCTGTTGGGGGAAGATTTTGAGGAAAACCCCCTCCCTGCATAGACACATCACATTGGAAATGGAGTGGGTGGCGGGTCAGGTGGAAAATAATCTCCAGGTTCCCAGACAAGTTTCCTGGGAGATCTGGAGGAAAAAAAAGGTCCTCTTCTCAGGAACTGACTCCTTGGGTCAACTGGAAACAAGGCACCTCTGACTGGAGGGAAAGGTGCCAACACAGAGCCAGAGCCAGTTGCTTGGTTTTCAGCATGGAGAGGTGAATCAGGCAAATCAGAGTCCAAAGGAGGCATATTAGGAATTCTGTGTTCTGCTGGTCGCGATGCTCTACCACAATTTGAGTAAAACCTATCTTGCCTCTGTAGAGGAAGACGTGCATCAGAAGAATATGGTTGGCCTGGCGGAGGGATCATCAGCCTGCTGGCCTGTTCCCCTGGAGGAGAGAGGTGCCCAGTCTGAGAAGGTGCTCTCTCAAAATCGGTGAACTTATGACAGCTGGATTCTCTTCCATTACTGCTAGTCGCATGGTCCAGAGGATTCTCCAGGGCCCCTTGACCCTCTTCCTCCTCCCACTGGGGTGAAAGTTGAGAGTGTGAGTGGAACACTCTTTTCAAAATGAGGAGGTCTCCTTTCAGATGAAGGGTGACCTATTGGTGATGGCCCATTTGGAGAAGGCTTTCTGCCCATTGCTGAGTTGGAAACATCCAGTGCATCATAGGGATCTTTTCCTACAAGTTCAAATCTCATCTCCTTCTCAGTTAATTTTTGTCTGTTGCGTGCATTTTGTTTCCTGAAATAGCTGAGGTTTCTTTCAGCAATCCGAGCTGCCAACTCACTAGCATGTGCTTCTTTCTCAGAGGAAATAATCTTCCCCAGACAGGAATGAATGGTACTCTGCAATTGTTCTTCAAGATATTGGGCTCTCTTTCTGTAGGTCTCCAGCTCTTTTATTGTATGGCTCTTCTTTTCTTCGACTTTGGAAAGTTTCTCGTCTTGCTCCACACGGTAGTTTTCCTCCACTCTTAATTTCCTGTGCAGTTTCATCGTATTTTCTTGATAGCGTTCCATCATGACTTTCAAGTTCTTCTGTAGGGTCTCATTCTCACTTTGTAGCTGTGCATTTTCTGACTGCAAGGATGCCTGTTCAGTCTGCAGACTTTTAAGGTGTTCTGTAAGGTCTTCCGTGGTTTTCTCCACTTCAGATGAGAAAGTACAGTTTTGATTTCTTCCTCCTTCCAAGATTTCTAAGGAGGCCTTTAGCTTATCACCATAAACAAGGTTCCTCAAAGCTCCTTTGGACTCATCCTCCAAGTGAGCACCAATTTCGGGTTCACTCGTCTTTCCCAGTTCCAGGTGACCACCATCCCTTTGGGATCCCAGGCTTGGAGAAGATCTATCCTTTATCTTCAGCAAGCATTCACTCAGAGACTCCATGTGATTTTCGGTGTGCCTTAGAACTTGTTCTCCAGCTACTTTAGAGTCCTCTAATATGATTTTTGCTTTATATTGGACACCTCCTTGTTCCCTCTGTGCTTCAGCTTCTCCTTGTATTGTTGGTCTCTGCGTTTGCGGAAGTAGGGATCCTTCATTCAAAACCTCTTTGATTGCCAGCTTCAGTTCTTCCTCATTCACTTGAAAGAGTCTCCAGTTTGTTTTGGCTTCAGCTATTTGTGATCTGAGGGATTCAGATTCACCTTGGAGGGACTGTATCCCTCTTGATAGATGCGCCATCGTTTCATCCTGTTGACCATGTTTAGCCTTCTGTGCTTTGAGCTCTTCTTCTAGAAAGAGCATTTCAACACCATGGCTGGATTCGGACCTATGCAGCTTTTCGTAGGTTGCCTCCAGCTGTTGTGCTTCCCTTGAACCCTTCTCAAACCTGGAATCCTTTAAAGATGAGTCTAAGCCTTTATGTTCTTTTTCAACAAGGCTCACTTTATCAAGAAGTCCACATTTTGCCTCAATAAGTCCAGCAAGATTTAGAGCCAGCCTTTTTTCTCTTCCCACGTAAAGCCTGCTACTAACCGACTGAAAAGCTCTCCAGACAAGTGAGAGAACAGCAAAAAATCCAAGAGCTGTACACATCATCAACTCCCAAGGAAAGCCATAAGGAAGATGGCCTGGCTTCATGTCTTCGGACAATGCTGCCACAACCCTGGGTGCTTCTTCCAGAACCACCCACTAGTATGGCTGAGAGGCAGCCCTTGGCTCCTCCATCATGCCAGACAGCTTTGGCTCTTGCCACCACAACCACAGCCAGCCCAGGCAGGCCAACACAGGCTGTGGACACTCAGGTGTTTGGTCCGGAACTCCAACCTGCACCAGGCAACGGAGCAGACCACTGTGAGCCCCTTCAGGGGCTGAGCGTATGGTGGGTGGTGTGCGTATGGCAGTGAGAGCCATGATCAAAGGCTCCCAGGAGCCTTGTTGTCTCAACTGCCCATCAGGGGAGTCTTGTCCCCTTCCCTACCCAGTGCATCCTCAAGTGCCACATGTTTAGGTCCCTCCCACTCCAGCCAGAGAGAATTCCTCTCCATGCCACCCACCCCTTGATTTGGTTTAAACCAGGCCAAGGCGGGGTTAGTAGGAAGATTCCATCCAGTCACAATAACATTCAGTTTGATGTCACTCAGATTCTAAAGCTGACTAAACTGTTCAAACAGCTTTTATGGCCTATATTGGTCTTTGTGTCCCTTGCCTTTTGTTTGAGTGACTCAGTCCTTTTTCTGCCCTTGTGCTCTCCCTATTTCCTACCTTCCTTGCTTCCTTCCCCCCTTCCTGGTTTTTCTACTTTTCTTCTTCCTTCTTTTATACCTCCATCCATCCCTCAACTTTGCCTTCCTCCCTTCCAACTTTCTCTCTCCCTTCCCTCCCTTTTCTTTTCTTGCAAGTGTTTGGGGTGAAAGTCCATGGCAGGCCAGCCCCAAGCTAGGCAAGGTCACTGCCACTGAGCTACAACATCCCCAGACCTGCTGCCACTTCCTATGCAAGTAATTTGAATTATCTCTAAAGAGAAACTCTCACATTAGTCTACTTTCAACGTAATTTCAGAAGAGTTGCTAACATGGGCATCAATCAGTTATGACAAGTCCTTTTGGAAAAGCACGGCACAGCTAATGTTCCTCAAAAGAAGGAGTTGAAACTTTAGTTGGTTTTCAGGTCAGCATTTCTAGACTAGTACAAACCCTCCTAATCCTGATCTCCCCTAAGTCCTATGATTTCTTTAAGTGTCCCCTTTGCTCCTGTTCATGGAGTCATGTGTACAGAAATTATACCTGGTTCTATTGAACTCTACTTAATTCTTTCTCACCTCTGTGCTCCTTTTGCCAAGTCACTCCTCAACACTTTCTGTAACCCTTTAAATTTTTTGTCCATTTTCATTTAAAAAACTCCTTCAAAAATTGAACCATTTCTCATGCAGATACAGTCTTCTTGATCTGCTATTAATCCCCCACTACTGACATTGTAAGTTATAGAAATGTACACTTCCAGACCGTTTTCAGATTTTTGATTTCTGTATATCTATCTGTCTATGTATTTACAAACATAACATGGTATTCTGAAAGTATCGTTCTGCTTTTGGAGCTCGACATTGTGTTTTTCAGAAGCAGGCCTATTACACAGAGATGAATCCATGTTACCTAGATTGAGGTCAAACCGGAATGTGCACTCTGATTCCCATGATATTGTTCTACCTACTAATGGACAGTTCAGTTATATCCAGACCTCACCACCTCCCCCATTAAGTAAAACCCTTGTGAAGAGACATGTAGATGCCTTTATGAACATATTGATAATTTTTCATGGCAGTGTTTTCCAAAAACCAGTTAGTAAAATCAGTTTATTCCTTTGCAGCCTGAAATTACCTTCATTCCAGTTTACTGGTATAAGAACCGCAGTATATCAGCAACAATTCTACAATAGTAGTTCAGGCAGAAGTCATTCTAGATAACAATCAGTGCCGGATCGTCCATGTATTTTACACAGCCCATGACAGGGGACATCCGTCCACTCGTTTAGAACAACTGATGTTTTATGCTGGCAATTTAGGTTTATTGAAAGGAGTGATTATAAAACAGGTGAGACAGACTGATTAGATTCAGTATGTATGTTGGCTTTGTTTTTCGAGGCCTGAATTTTTCACATTTCAATTAATTGTAGGTTAAGTATCAGGCAGATTCTTCACTGGGCTTCAAATGTGATAAGGTTGCTTCTTATTTTTAAGAAGGCCGTTGCAATCCTGCATTTATTTTACACCTCAGTGCTTGTTTCACACACAAGCACACACACCCACACACCACACACATCAACAAACACACAAACACATAATTAGAGCACATTTAACACTCAAATAAAGCTTTACCTGCTAACTCATAACTAGGGTATTTTTTTAATAAGTATTGTGTCTTGGTCTCTTCTTGGGAAACATTGTTCAATGTGAGTTCTCTGGTTTGTTGTAGGGCAGTGAATGTTCACTTGTTGGCAATGATATAGAAATGGGGAGTAAGGGTTTAAAAGTTTTTACAGTAGGTAGGCAGAGTCAGAGTATGGACTCTAAGAATAAGAAATTGGGGAATTTCCTCTTTGTTTCTTCATTTCAATCTCCCAATAATTCATGTATATTTTCCAAAAGTCTCCCAGAAAACAAGGACTAGGTCAATCCACATATCAGTAAACCATAGCAGAATGCGATTCTCAATTTCATATAAACAGTCATAAAATCAAAATGACAGGTGCTGGGGTTTTGGCTCAGCACTAGAGTGCTGGCTTCACACTTTCAAAGGTCCTGAGTTGGTCCCCAACACCATATGTGAAAGGAATGAATGAACCAAAGCATGAGTGTACGATGAATGAATTAAAGGTATAAGGAGGAGGAGGAGGAGGAGAAATAGAAGAAGATGATGAGTAATTTGACAGAAGGGAACAAGGGGAGGAGAGTGAGTTTAAAGTGTGGTTTCCAATTCCCAAGGGTTAAATTACAGCAGATGGGATAGAGAGAGAAGATGGGAGGGCAGGAGAGGGGGGATAGTAGCGGCTAGAAAAGGTAGCAGAATACAACAGGTACTAATATGGCATTTTGTAAAAATGTGGATGTGTAAACAATGTGATTGTGCAATCTGTATATGGGGTGAAAATGGGAGTTCATAACTCACTTGAATCTAATGTAGGAAATATGGTATCTCAAGAGCTATGTAATGTTTTAAGCAACCAATATAAACAAGAGGTCTTCATTTTTCTTTGTAGTTGAGATCTCCTGTTTCCGTGACATGTTTAGTTGTGTTCTCTCCTTTAGTGCTCCCATGCTCTAGTTATTCCGATATGGAAAAACTAGCTGAAATGCCCAACCAGTCTGTAAATCAGTGACAATTCTTCATTAAGCCTAAAGTCACTTTACATTTGCTACAGTCATACTAAATACACTTCTTTGTTGGGAGTTTAAAAGATATTTCCATCAGCTAGATTACAAGTACCTAGAACTCCCATTCTTGTTTATGTAAGAGTGGCTTCATCAGATTAAATGCTGTTCTCTGGAATAAAATAAAATAGGAATAATTTACTCAGAAGATTCCTACGTAAACCATCTTTATTCACAAAATACTATCTTAAGAATTATTGTTTCATTGAGCTTCAATTGGAGCCAAAGTATAGTCAATCACTGAAGTAAAAGCAGTTACTTAAAAACTAAAAATGAGAGATAAGTCAAATTACATTTGAAGAGAGAGCAACAGCGTGAGGTTTCTTGTTTGGTTCTGGATGTTGAGTAACAGGCTCATTTGCAGGTGGAAGGAACCCTTCAGGGAACTCACTTGTACTTTCAGAATGGGGGTGTAGAGGGCTGAATTCCAGCTGTTGGGGGAAGATTGTGAGGAAAACCCCCTCCCTGCATAGACACATCACATTGGAAATGGAGTGGGTGGCGGGTCAGGTGGAAAATAATCTCCAGGTTCCCAGACAAGTTTCCTGGGAGAGGTGGAGGAAAAAAAAGGTCCTCTTCTCAGGAACTGACTCCTTGGGTCAACTGGAAACAAGGCACCTCTGACTGGAGGGAAAGGTGCCAACACAGAGCCAGAGCCAGTTGCTTGGTTTTCAGCATGGAGAGGTGAATCAGGCACATCAGAGTCCAAAGGAGGCATATTAGGAATTCTGTGTTCTGCTGGTCGCGATGCTCTACCACAATTTGAGTAAAACCTATCTTGCCTTTGTAGAGGTAGACGTGCATCAGAAGAATATGGTTGGCCTGGCGGAGGGATCATCAGCCTGCTGGCCTGTTCCCCTGGAGGAGAGAGGTGCCCAGTCTGAGAAGGTGCTCTCTGAAAATCAGTGAACTTATGACAGCTGGATTCTCTTCCTTTACTGCTAGTCGCATGGTCCAGAGGATTCTCCAGGGCCCCTTGACCCTCTTCCTCCTCCCACTGGAGTGAAAGGTGAGAGTGTGAGTGGACCACTCTTTTCAAAATGAGGAGGTCTCCTTTCAGATGAAGGGTGACCTATTGGTGATGGCCCATTGCTGAGTTGGAAACATCCAGTGCATCATAGGGATCTTTTCCTACAAGTTCAAATCTCAGCTCCTTCTCAGTTAATTTTTGTCTGTTGCGTGCATTTTGTTTCCTGAAATAGCTGAGGTTTCTTTCAGGAATCCGAGCTGCCAACTCACTAGCATGTGCTTCTTTCTCAGAGGAAATAATCTTCCCCAGACAGGAATGAATGGTACTCTGCAATTGTTCTTCAAGATATTGGGCTCTCTTTCTGTAGGTCTCCAGCTCTTTTATTGTATGGCTCATCTTTTCTTCGACTTTGGAAAGTTTCTCCTCTTGCTCCACACGGTAGTTTTCCTCCACTCTTAATTTCCTGTGCAGTTTCATCGTATTTTCTTGATAGCGTTCCATCATGACTTTCAAGTTCTTCTGTAGGGTCTCATTCTCACTTTGTAGCTGTGCATTTTCTGACTGCAAGGATGCCTGTTCAGTCTGCAGACTTTTAAGGTGTTCTGTAAGGTCTTCCGTGGTTTTCTCCACTTCAGATGAGAAAGTACAGTTTTGATTTCTTCCTCCTTCCAAGATTTCTAAGGAGGCCTTTAGCTTATCACCATAAACCAGGTTCCTCAAAGCTCCTTTGGACTCATCCTCCAAGTGAGCACCAATTTCGGGTTCACTCGTCTTTCCCAGTTCCAGGTGACCACCATCCCTTTGGGATCCCAGGCTTGGAGAAGATCTATCCTTGATCTTCAGCAAGCATTCACTCAGAGACTCCATGTGATTTTCGGTGTGCCTTAGAACTTGTTCTCCAGCTACTTTAGAGTCCTCTAATATGATTTTTGCTTTATATTGGACACCTCCTTGTTCCCTCTGTGCTTCAGCTTCTCCTTGTATTGTTGGTCTCTGCGTTTGCGGAAGTAGGGATCCTTCATTCAAAACCTCTTTGATTGCCAGCTTCAGTTCTTCCTCATTCACTTGAAAGAGTCTCCAGTTTGTTTTGGCTTCAGCTATTTGTGATCTGAGGGATTCAGATTCACCTTGGAGGGACTGTATCCCTCTTGATAGATGCGCCATCGTTTCATCCTGTTGACCATGTTTAGCCTTCTGTGCTTTGAGCTCTTCTTCTAGAAAGAGCATTTCAACGCCATGGCTGGATTCGGACCTATGCAGCTTTTCGTAGGTTGCCTCCAGCTGTTGTGCTTCCCTTGAACCCTTCTCAAACCTGGAATTCTTTAAAGATGAGTCTAAGCCTTTATGTTCTTTTTCAACAAGGCTCACTTTATCAAGAAGTCCACATTTTGCCTCAATAAGTCCAGCAAGATTTAGAGCCAGCCTTTTTTCTCTTCCCACGTAAAGCCTGCTACTAACCGACTGAAAAGCTCTCCAGACAAGTGAGAGAACAGCAAAAAATCCAAGAGCTGTACACATCATCAACTCCCAAAAAAAGCCATAAGGAAGATGGTCTGGCTTCATGTCTTCGGACAATGCTGCCACAACCCTGCGTGCTTCTTCCAGAACCACCACTAGTATGGCTGAGAGGCAGCCCTTGGCTCCTCCATCACGCCAAGACAGCTTTGGCTCTTGCCACCACAACCACAGCCTGCCCAGGCAGGCCAACACAGGCTGTGGACACTCAGGTGTTTGGTCCGGAACTCCAACCTGCACCAGGCAACGGAGCATACCACTGTGAGCCCCTTCAGGGGCTGAGCGTATGGTGGGTGGTGTGCATATGGCGGTGAGAGCCATGATCAAGGGCTCCCAGGAGCCTTGTTGTCTCAACTGCCCATCAGGGGAGTCTTGTCCCCTTCCCTACCCAGTGCATCCTCAAGTGCCACATGTTTAGGTCCCTCCCACTCCAGCCAGAGAGAATTCCTCTCCATGCCACCCACCCCTTGATTTGGTTTAGGCCAGGCCAAGGCGGGGTTAGTAGGAAGATTCCATCCAGTCACAATAACATTCAGTTTGATGTCACTCAGATTCTAAAGCTGACTAAACTGTTCAAACAGCTTTTATGGCCTATATTGGTCTTTGTGTCCCTTGCCTTTTGTTTGAGTGACTCAGTCCTTTTTCTGCCCTTGTGCTCTCCCTATTTCCTACCTTCCTTGCTTCTTTCCCCCCTTCCTGGTTTTTCTCTTTTTCTTCTTCTTTCTTTTATACCTCCATCCATCCCTCAACTTTGCCTTCCTCCCTTCCAACTTTCTCTCTCCCTTCCCTCCCTTTTCTTTTCTTGCAAGTGTTTGGGGTGAAAGTCCATGGCAGGCCAGCCCCAAGCTAGGCAAGGTCACTGCCACTGAGCTACAACATCCCCAGACCTGCTGCCACTTCCTATGCAACTAATTTGAATTATCTCTAAAGAGAAACTCTCACATTAGTCTACTTTCAACGTAATTTCAGAAGAGTTGATAACATGGGCATCAATCAGTTATGACAAGTCCTTTTTGAAAAGCACGGCACAGCTAATGTTCCTCAAAAGAAGGAGTTGAAACTTTAGTTGGTTTTCAGGTCAGCATTTCTAGACTAGTACAAACCCTCCTAATCCTGATCTCCCCTTAGTCCTATGATTTCTTTAAGTGTCCCCTTTGCTCCTGTTCATGGAGTCATGTGTACAGAAATTATACCTGGTTCTATTGAACTCTACTTAATTCTTTCTCACCTCTGTGCTCCTTTTGCCAAGTCACTCCTCAACACTTACTGTAACCCTTTAAATTTTTTGTCCATTTTCATTTAAAAAACTCCTTCAAAAATTGAACCATTTCTCATGCAGATACAGTCTTCTTGATCTGCTATTAATCCCCCACTACTGACATTGTAAGTTATAGAATGTACACTTCCAGACCGCTTTCAGATTTTTGATTTCTGTATATCTATCTGTCTATGTATTTACAAACATAACATGGTATTCTGAAACTATCGTTCTGCTTTTGGAGCTCGACATTGTGTTTTTCAGAAGCAGGCCTATTACAAAGAGATGAATCCATGTTACCTAGATTGAGGTCAAACCGGAATGTGCACTCTGATTCCCATGATATTGTTCTACCTACTAATGGACAGTTCAGTTATATCCAGACCTCACCACCTCCCCCATTAAGTAAAACCCTTGTGAAGAGACATGTAGATGCCTTTATGAACATATTGATAATTTTTCATGGCAGTGTTTTCCAAAAACCAGTTAGTAAAATCAATTTATTCCTTTGCAGCCTGAAATTACCTTCATTCCAGTTTACTGGTATAAGAACCGCAGTATATCAGCAACAATTCTCCAATAGTAGTTCAGGCAGAAGTCATTCTACATAACAATCAGAGCCGGATCGTCCATGTATTTTACACAGCCCATGACAGGGGACATCCGTCCACTCGTTTAGAACAACTGATGTTTTATGCTGGCAATTTAGGTTTATTGAAAGGAGTGATTATAAAACAGGTGAGACAGACTGATTAGATTCAGTATGTAGTTGGCTTTGTTTTTCGAGGCCTGAATTTTTCACATTTCAATTAATTGTAGGTTAAGTATCAGGCAGATTCTTCACTGGGCTTCAAATGTGATAAAGTTGCTTCTTATTTTTAAGAAGGCCGTTGCAATCCTGCATTTATTTTACACCTCAGTGCTTGTTTCACACACAAGCACACACACCCACACACCACATACATCAACAAACACACAAACACATCATTAGAGCACATTTAACACTCAAATAAAGCTTTACCTACTAACTAATAACTATGGTATTTTTTTAATAAATATTGTGTCTTGGTCTCTACTGGGGAAACATTGTTCAATGTGAGTTCTCTGGTTTGTTGTAGGGCAGTGAATGTTCACTTGTTGGCAATGATATAGAAATGGGGAGTAAGGGTTTAAAAGTTTTTACAGTAGGTAGGCAGAGTCAGAGTATGGACTCTAAGAATAAGAAATTGGGGAATTTCCTCTTTGTTTCTTCATTTCAATCTCCTAATAATTCATGTGTATTTTCCAAAAGTCTCCAAGAAAACAAGGACTAGGTCAATCCACATATCAGTAAACCATAGCAGAATGCGATTCTGAATTTCATATAAACAGTCTTAAAATCAAAAAGACAGGTCCTGGGGTTTTGGCTCAGCACTAGAGTGGTATCTTCACACTTTCAAAGGTCCTGAGTTGGATCCCCAACACCATATGTGAAAGGAATGAATGAACCAATGCATGAGTGTATGATGAATGAATTAAAGGTATAAGGAGGAGGAGGAGGAGGAGGAGAAATAGAAGAAGATGATGAGTAATTTGACGGAAGGGAAAAAGGGGAGGAGAGTGAGTTTAAAGTGTGGTTTCCAATTCCCAAGCGTTAAATTACAGCAGATGGGATAGAAAGAGAAGATGGGAGGGCAGGAGAGGGGGGATAGTAGAGGCTAGAAAAGGTAGCCGAATACAACAGGTACTAATATGGCATTTTGTAAAAATGTGGATGTGTAAACAATGTGATTGTGCAATCTGTATATGGGGTGAAAATGGGAGTTCATAACTCACTTGAATCTAATGTAGGAAATATGGTATCTCAAGAGCTATGTAATGTGTTAAGCAACCAATATAAACAAGAGGTCTTCATTTTTCTTTGTAGTTGGGATCTCCTGTTTCCCTGACATGTTTAGTTGTATTCTCTCCTTTAGTCCTCCCATGCTCTAGTTATTCTTATATGGAAAAACTAGCTGAAATGCCCAACCAGTCTGTAAATCAGTGACAATTCTTCATTAAGCCTAAAGTCACTTTACATTTGCTACAGTCATACTAAATACACTTCTTTTTTGGGAGTTTAAAAGATATTTCCATCAGCTAGATTACAAGTACCTAGAACTCCCATTCTTGTTTATGTAAGAGTGGCTTCATCAGATTAAATGCTGTTCTCTGGAATAAAATAAAATAGGAATAATTTACTCAGAAGATTCCTATGTAAACCATCTTTATTTACAAAATACTATCTTAAGAATTATTATTTCATTGAGCTTCAATTGGAGCCAAAGTATAGTCAATTACTGAAGTAAAAGCAGTTACTTAAAAACTAAAAATGAGAGATAAGTCAAATTACAATTGAAGAGAGAGCAACAGCATGAGGTTTCTTGTTTGGTTCTGGATGTTGTGTAACAGGCTCATTTGCAGGTGGTAGGAACCCTTCAGGGAACTCACTTGTACTTTCAGAATGGGGGTGTAAAGGGCTGAATTCCAGCTGTTGGGGGAAGATTGTGAGGAAAACCCCCTCCCTGCATAGACACATCACATTGGAAATGGAGTGGGTGGCGGGTCAGGTGGAAAATAATCTCCAGGTTCCCAGACAAGTTTCCTGGGAGAGGTGGAGGAAAAAAAAGGTCCTCTTCTCAGGAACTGACTCCTTGGGTCAACTGGAAACAAGGCACCTCTGACTGGAGGGAAAGGTGCCAACACAGAGCCAGAGCCAGTTGCTTGGTTTTCAGCATGGAGAGGTGAATCAGGCAAATCAGAGTCCAAAGGAGGCATATTAGGAATTCTGTGTTCTGCTGGTCGCGATGCTCTACCACAATTTGAGTAAAACCTATCTTGCCTCTGTAGAGGAAGACGTGCATCAGAAGAATATGGTTGGCCTGGCGGAGGGATCATCAGCCTGCTGGCCTGTTCCCCTGGAGGAGAGAGGTGCCCAGTCTGAGAAGGTGCTCTCTCAAAATCGGTGAACTTATGACAGCTGGATTCTCTTCCATTACTGCTAGTCGCATGGTCCAGAGGATTCTCCAGGGCCCCTTGACCCTCTTCCTCCTCCCACTGGGGTGAAAGGTGAGAGTGTGAGTGGAACACTCTTTTCAAAATGAGGAGGTCTCCTTTCAGATGAAGGGTGACCTATTGGTGATGGCCCATTTGGAGAAGGCTTTCTGCCCATTGCTGAGTTGGAAACATCCAGTGCATCATAGGGATCTTTTCCTACAAGTTCAAATCTCAGCTTCTTCTCAGTTAATTTTTGTCTGTTGCGTGCATTTTGTTTCCTGAAATAGCTGAGGTTTCTTTCAGCAATCCGAGCTGCCAACTCACTAGCATGTGCTTCTTTCTCAGAGGAAATAATCTTCCCCAGACAGGAATGAATGGTACTCTGCAATTGTTCTTCAAGATATTGGGCTCTCTTTCTGTAGGTCTCCAGCTCTTTTATTGTATGGCTCTTCTTTTCTTCGACTTTGGAAAGTTTCTCCTCTTGCTCCACACGGTAGTTTTCCTCCACTCTTAATTTCCTGTGCAGTTTCATCGTATTTTCTTGATAGCGTTCCATCATGACTTTCAAGTTCTTCTGTAGGGTCTCATTCTCACTTTGTAGCTGTGCATTTTCTGACTGCAAGGATGCCTGTTCAGTCTGCAGACTTGTAAGGTGTTCTGTAAGGTCTTCCGTGGTTTTCTCCACTTCAGATGAGAAAGTACAGTTTTGATTTCTTCCTCCTTCCAAGATTTCTAAGGAGGCCTTTAGCTTATCACCATAAACCAGGTTCCTCAAAGCTCCTTTGGACTCATCCTCCAAGTGAGCACCAATTTCGCGTTCACTCGTCTTTCCCAGTTCCAGGTGACCACCATCCCTTTGGGCTCCCAGGCTTGGAGAAGATCTATCCTTGATCTTCAGCAAGCATTCACTCAGAGACTCCATGTGATTTTCGGTGTCCCTTAGAACTTGTTCTCCAGCTACTTTAGAGTCCTCTAATATGATTTTTGCTTTATATTGGACACCTCCTTGTTCCCTCTGTGCTTCAGCTTCTCCTTGTATTGTTGGTCTCTGCGTTTGCGGAAGTAGGGATCCTTCATTCAAAACCTCTTTGATTGCCAGCTTCAGTTCTTCCTCATTCACTTGAAAGAGTCTCCAGTTTGTTTTGGCTTCAGCTATTTGTGATCTGAGGGATTCAGATTCACCTTGGAGGGACTGTATCCCTCTTGATAGATGCGCCATCGTTTCATCCTGTTGACCATGTTCAGCCTTCTGTGCTTTGAGCTCTTCTTCTAGAAAGAGCATTTCAACGCCATGGCTGGATTCGGACCTATGCAGCTTTTCGTAGGTTGCCTCCAGCTGTTGTGCTTCCCTTGAACCCTTCTCAAACCTGCAATCCTTTAAAGATGAGTCTAAGCCTTTATGTTCTTTTTCAACAAGGCTCACTTTATCAAGAAGTCCACATTTTGCCTCAATAAGTCCAGCAAGATTTAGAGCCAGCCTTTTGTCTCTTCCCACGTAAAGCCTGCTACTAACCGACTGAAAAGCTCTCCAGAAAAGTGAGAGAACAGCAAAAAAATCCAAGAGCTGTACACATCATCAACTCCCAAGGAAAGCCATAAGGAAGATGGCCTGGCTTCATGTCTTCGGACAATGCTGCCACAAGCCTGGGTGCTTCTTCCAGAACCACCCACTAGTATGGCTGAGAGGCAGCCCTTGGCTCCTCCATCACGCCAAGACAGCTTTGGCTCTTGCCACCACAACCACAGCTTGCCCAGGCAGGCCAACACAGGCTGTGGACACTCAGGTGTTTGGTCCGGAACTCCAACCTGCACCAGGCAACGGAGCAGACCACTGTGAGCCCCTTCAGGGGCTGAGCGTATGGTGGGTGGTGTGATATGGCGGTGGGAGCCATGATCAAGGGCTCCCAGGAGCCTTGTTGTCTCAACTGCCCATCAGGGGAGTCTTGTCCCCTTCCCTACCCAGTGCATCCTCAAGTGCCACATGTTTAGGTCTCTCCCTCTCCAGCCAGAGAGAATTCCTCTCCATGCCACCCACCCCTTGATTTGGTTTAGGCCAGGCCAAGGCGGGGTTAGTAGGAAGATTCCATCCAGTCACAATAACATTCAGTTTGATGTCACTCAGATTCTAAAGCTGACTAAACTGTTCAAACAGCTTTTATGGCCTATATTGGTCTTTGTGTCCCTTGCCTTTTGTTTGAGTGACTCAGTCCTTTTTCTGCCCTTGTGCTCTCCCTATTTCCTACCTTCCTTGCTTCCTTCCCCCCTTCCTGGTTTTTCTCCTTTTCTTCTTGCTTCTTTTCTACCTCCATCCATCCCTCCAACTTTGCCTTCCTCCCTTCCAACTTTCTCTCTCCCTTCCCTCCCTTTTCTTTTCTTGCAAGTGTTTGGGGTGAAAGTCCATGGCAGGCCAGCCCCAAGCTAGGCCAGGTCACTGCCACTGAGCTACAACATCCCCAGACCTGCTGCCACTTCCTATGCAAGTAATTTGAATTATCTCTAAAGAGAAACTCTCACATTAGTCTACTTTCAACGTAATTTCAGAAGAGTTGCTAACATGGGCATCAATCAGTTATGACAAGTCCTTTTTGAAAAGCACGGCACAGCTAATGTTCCTCAAAAGAAGGAGTTGAAACTTTAGTTGGTTTTCAGGTCAGCATTTCTAGACTAGTACAAACCCTCCTAATCCTGATCTCTCCTTAGTCCTATGATTTCTTTAAGTGTCCCCTTTGCTCCTGTTCATGGAGTCATGTGTACAGAAATTATACCTGGTTCTATTGAACTCTACTTAATTCTTTCTCACCTCTGTGCTCCTTTTGCCAAGTCACTCCTCAACACTTATTGTAACCCTTTAAATTTTTTGTCCATTTTCATTTAAAAAACTCCTTCAAAAATTGAACCATTTCTCATGCAGATACAGTCTTCTTGATCTGCTATTAATCCCCAACTACTGACATTGTAAGTTATAGAAATGTACACTTCCAGACCGTTTTCAGATTTTTGATTTCTGTATATCTATCTGTCTATGTATTTACAAACATACCATGGTATTCTGAAAGTATCGTTCTGCTTTTGGAGCTCGACATTGTGTTTTTCAGAAGCAGGCCTATTACACAGAGATGAATCCATGTTACCTAGATTGAGGTCAAACCGGAATGTGCACTCTGATTCCCATGATATTGTTCTACCTACTAATGGACAGTTCAGTTATATCCAGACCTCACCACCTCCCCCATTAAGTAAAACCCTTGTGAAGAGACATGTAGATGCCTTTATGAACATATTGATAATTTTTCATGGCAGTGTTTTCCAAAAACCAGTTAGTAAAATCAATTTATTCTTTTGCAGCCTGAAATTACCTTCATTCCAGTTTACTGGTATAAGAACCGCAGTATATCAGCAACAATTCCCCAATAGTAGTTCAGGCAGAAGTCATTCTAGATAACAATCAGTGCCGGATCATCCATGTATTTTACACAGCCCATGATAGGGGACATCCGTCCACTCGTTTAGAACAACTGATGTTTTATGCTGGCAATTTAGGTTTATTGAAAGGAGTGATTATAAAACAGGTGAGACAGACTGATTAGATTCAGTATGTATGTTGGCTTTGTTTTTCGAGGCCTGAATTTTTCACATTTCAATTAATTGTAGGTTAAGTATCAGGCAGATTCTTCACTGGGCTTCAAATGTGATAAAGTTGCTTCTTATTTTTAAGAAGGCTGTTGCAATCCTGCATTTATTTTACACCTCAGTGCTTGTTTCACACACAAGCACACACACCCCACACACCACACACATCAACAAACACACAAACACATAATTAGAGCACATTTAACACTCAAATAAAGCTTTACCTACTAACTCATAACTAGGGTATTTTTTTAATAAGTATTGTGTCTTGGTCTCTTCTTGGGAAACATTGTTCAATGTGAGTTCTCTGGTTTGTTGTAGGGCAGTGAATGTTCACTTGTTGGCAATGATATAGAAATGGGGAGTAAGGGTTTAAAAGTTTTTACAGTAGGTAGGCAGAGTCAGAGAATGGACTCTAAGAATAAGAAATTGGGGAATTTCCTCTTTGTTTCTTCACTTCAATCTCCTAATAATTCATGTGTATTTTCCAAAAGTCTCCCAGAAAACAAGGACTAGGTCAATCCACATATCAGTAAACCATAGCAGAATGCGATTCTGAATTTCATATAAACAGTCATAAATCAAAAAGTCAGGTGCTGGGGTTTGGGCTCAGCACTAGAGTGCTGGCTTCACACTTTCAAAGGTCCTGAGTTGGATCCCCAACACCATATGTGAAAGGAATGAATGAACCAATGCATATGTATGGTGTACGATGATTGAATTAAAGGTATAAGGAGGAGGAGGAGGAGGAGAAATAGAAAAAGATGATGAGTAATTTGACAGAAGGGAAAAAGGGGAGGAGAGTGAGTTTAAAGTGTGGTTTCCAATTCCGAAGCGTTAAATTACAGCAGATGGGATAGAGAGAGAAGATGGGAGGGCAGGAGAGGGGGGATAGTAGAGGCTAGAAAATGTAGCAGAATACAACAGTTACTAATATGGCATTTTGTAAAAATGTGGATGTGTAAACAATGTGATTGTGCAATCTGTATATGGGGTGAAAATGGGAGTTCATAACTCACTTGAATCTAATGTAGGAAATATGGTATCTCAAGAGCTATGTAATGTTTTAATCAACCAATATAAACAAGAGGTCTTCATTTTTCTTTGTAGTTGAGATCTCCTGTTTCCCTGACATGTTTAGTTGTGTTCTCTCCTTTAGTCCTCCCATGCTCTAGTTATTCTGATATGGAAAAACTGGCTGAAATGCCCAACCAGTCTGTAAATCAGTGACAATTCTTCATTAAGCCTAAAGTCACTTTACATTTGCTACAGTCATACTAAATGCACTTCTTTTTTGGGAGTTTAAAGATATTTCCATCAGCTAGATTACAAGTACCTAGAACTCCCATTCTTGTTTATGTAAGAGTGGATTCATCAGATTGAATGCTGTTCTCTGGAATAAAATAAAATAGGAATAATTTACTCAGAAGATTCCTACGTAAACCATCTTTATTTACAAAATACTATCTTAAGAATTATTGTTTCATTGAGCTTCAATTGGAGCCAAAGTATGGTCAATTACTGAAGTAAAAGCAGTTACTTAAAAACTAAAAATGAGAGATAAGTCAAATTACATTTGAAGAGAGAGCAACAGCATGAGGTTTCTTGTTTGGTTGTGGATGTTGAGTAACAGGCTCATTTGCAGGTGGAAGGAACCCTTCAGGGAACTCACTTGTACTTTCAGAATGGGGGTGTAGAGGGCTGAATTCCAGCTGTTGGGGGAAGATTGTGAGGAAAACCCCCTCCCTGCATAGACACATCACATTGGAAATGGAGTGGGCGGCGGGTCAGGTGGAAAATAATCTCCAGGTTCCCAGACAAGTTTCCTGGGAGAGGTGGAGGAAAAAAAAGGTCCTCTCTCAGGAACTGACTCCTTGGGTCAACTGGAAACAAGGCACCTCTGACTGGAGGGAAAGGTGCCAACACAGAGCCAGAGCCAGTTGCTTGGTTTTCAGCATGGAGAGGTGAATCAGGCACATCAGAGTCCAAAGGAGGCATATTAGGAATTCTGTGTTCTGCTGGTCCCCGATGCTCTACCACAATTTGAGTAAAACCTATCTTGCCTTTGTAGAGGAAGACGTGCATCAGAAGAATATGGTTGGCCTGGCGGAGGGGATCATCAGCCTGCTGGCCTGTTCCACTGGAGGAGAGAGGGGCCCAGTCTGAGAAGGTGCTCTCTGAAAATCGGT
>NW_027510848.1:0-30517 GCF_048772815.1 Callospermophilus lateralis
CTTGAGGTACCCCATGCAGAGACTGGTGAAAAACACTTCCTTTTGAAAGGGGTTGCCAAGCTTCCAAAAAACTACTAGTTTGCTGAAATCTCAGCAAACATTTTTTCACCAAACTTGATGATACTTGGTGGTAATGATCAGTTCACTAAGCCCACTTGGCTGCCCAATTTTTACTCTTCTAGGTTCAAGCGTTCCTTTCCAGTAACACTTTGAAATTTTAGGTTTCACTCTGTTTTCTGCTATATAGATAGATGTCTTTGAAACTCTAAATCAAACACGGTTTTTGCTAGCTCCTTGAAACTTGACCAAATGAAGTAGTTCTAAGTTCTGTCTCTACGTTTTTTTTCCTCTTGAAGTACCCCATGCAGAGACTGGCGAAAAACACTTTCGTTTGAAAGGGGTTGCCAAGCGTCCAAAAAACTACTAGTTTGCTGAAATCTCAGCAAACATTTTTTCACCAAATCTTGATGATACTTGGTGGTAATGATCAGTTCACTAATCCCACTTGGGTGCCCAAATTTTATTCTTCTAGGTTGAAGCTTTCGTTTCCAGTGACTGTTTGAATTTTTAGGTGTCACTCTGTTTTCTGCTATATAGATAGATGTGTTTGAAACTCTAAATCAAACACGGTTTGTCCTAGCTCATTGAAACTTGACCAAATGAAGTAGTTCTAAGTTCTATCTCTATGGTTTGTTTCCTCTTGAAGTACCCCATGCAGAGACTGGCGAAAAACACTTCCGTTTGAAAGGGGTTGCCAAGCTTCCAAAAAACTACTAGTTTGCTGAAATCTCAGCAAACATTTTTTCACCAAATCTTGATGATACTTGGTGGTAATGATCAGTTCACTAATCCCACTTGGCTGCCCAAATTTTATTCTTCTAGGTTGAAGCTTTCGTTTCCAGTAACAGTTTGAAATTTTAGGTTTCACTCTGTTTTCTCCTACATAGATAGCTGTGTTTGGAATTCTAAATCAAACACGGTTTGTGCTAGCTCCTTGAAACATGACCAAATGAAGTAGTTCTAAGTTCTATCTCTATGGTTTGTTTCCTCTTGAAGTACCCCATGCAGAGACTGGCGAAAAACACTTTCCTTTGAAAGGTGTTGCCAAGCTTCCAAAAAACTACTAGTTTGCTGAAATCTCAGCAAACATTTTTTCACCAAATCTTGATGATACTTGGTGGTAATGATGAGTTAACTAAGCCCACTTGGCTGCCCAATTTTCCCTCTTCTAGGTTCAAGCGTTCGTTTCCAGTAACACTTTGAATTTTTAGGTTTCACTCTGTTTTCTGCTTTATAGATAGATGTGTTTGAAACTCTAAACACATCTATCTATAGTTTGCTGAAATCTCAGCAAACATTTTTTCACCAAAACTTGATGATACTTGGTGGTAATGATCAGTTCACTAAGCCCACTTGGCAGCCCAATTTTTACTCTTCTAGGTTCAAGCGTTCGTTTCCAGTAACACTTTGAAATTTTAGGTTTCACTCTGTTTTCTGCTATATAGATAGATGTCTTTGAAACTCTAAATCAAACACGGTTTTTGCTAGCTCCTTGAAACTTGACAAAATGAAGTAGTTGTTAGTTCTATCTCTATGGTTTTTTTTCCTCTTAAGGTACCTCATGCAGAGACTGGCGAAAAACACTTCCGTTTGAAAGGGGTTGCCAAGCTTCCAAAAAACTACTAGTTTGCTGAAATCTCAGCAAACATTTTTTCACCAAATCTTGATGATACTTGGTGGTAATGATCGCTTCACTAATCCCACTTGGCTGCCCAAATTTTATTCTTCTAGGTTGAAGCTTTCGTTTCCAGTAACAGTTTGAATTTTTAGGTTTCACTCTGTTTTCTCCTACATAGATAGCTGTGTTTGGAATTCTAAATCAAACACGGTTTGTGCTAGCTCCTTGAAACTTGACCAAATGAAGTAGTTCTAAGTTCTATCTCTATGGTTTGTTTCCTCTTGAAGTACCCCATGCAGAGACTGGCGAAAAACACTTTCGTTTGAAAGGGGTTGCCAAGCTTCCAAAAAACTACTCGTTTGATGAAATCTCAGCAAACATTTTTTCACCAAAACTTGATGATACTTGGTGGTAATGATCAGTTCACTAAGCCCACTTGGCAGCCCAATTTTTACTCTTCTAGGTTCAAGCGTTCGTTTCCAGTAACACTTTGATATTTTAGGTTTCACTCTGTTTTCTGCTATATAGATAGATGTCTTTGAAACTCTAAATCAAACACGGTTTGTGCTAGCTCCTTGAAACTTGACAAAATGAAGTAGTTGTTAGTTCTATCTCTATGGTTTTTTTCCTCTTGAGGTACCCCATGCAGAGACTGGCGAAAAACACTTCCGTTTGAAAGGGGTTGCCAAGCTTCCAAAAAACTACTAGTTTGCTGAAATCTCAGCAAACATTTTTTCACCAAATCTTGATGATACTTGGTGGTAATGATCACTTCAGTAATCCCACTTGGCTGCCCAAATTTTATTCTTCTAGGTTGAAGCTTTCGTTTCCAGTAACAGTTTGAATTTTTAGGTTTCACTCTGTTTTCTCCTACATAGATAGCTGTGTTTGGAATTCTAAATCAAACACGGTTTGTGCTAGCTCCTTGAAACTTGACCAAATGAAGTAGTTCTAACTTCTATCTCTATGGTTTGTTTCCTCTTGAAGTACCCCATGCAGAGACTGGCGAAAAACACTTTAATTTGAAAGGGGTTGCCAAGCTTCCAAAAAACTACTAGTTTGCTGAAATCTCAGCAAACATTTTTTCACCAAATCTTGATGATACTTGGTGGTAATGATCAGTTCACTAATCCCACTTGGCTGCCCAACTTTCACTCTTCTAGGTTCAAGCGTTCGTTTCCAGTAACAGTTTGAATTTTTAGGTTTCACTCTGTTTTCTGCTATATAGATAGATGTGTTTGAAACTCTAAATCAAACACGGTTTGTGCTAGCTCCGTGAAACTTGACAAAATGAAGTTGTTCTAAGTTCTATCTCTATGGTTTGTTTCCTCTTGAAGTACCCCATGCAGAGACTGGCGAAGAACACTTTCGTTTGAAAGGGGTTGCCAAGCTTCCAAAAAACTACTAGTTTGCTGAAATCTCAGCAAACATTTTTTCACCAATCTTGATGATACTTGGTGGTAATGATCAGTTCACTAAGCCCACTTGGCTGCCCAATTTTCACTCTTCTAGGTTCAAGCGTTCGTTTCCAGTAACACTTTGAATTTTTAGGTTTCACTCTGTTTTCTGCTATATAGATAGATGTGTTTGAAACTCTAAATCAAACACGGTTTGTGTTAGCTCCTTGAAACTTGACAAAATGAAGTAGTTCTAAGTTCTATCTCTATGGTTTGTTTCCTCTTGAAGTACCCCATGCAGAGACTGGCGAAAAACACTTTCGTTTGAAAGGGATTGCCAAGCTTCCAAAAAACTACTAGTTTGCTGAAATCTCAGCAAACATTTTTTCACCAAATCTTGATGATACTTGGTGGTAATGATCAGTTCACTAATCCCACTTGGCTGCCCAACTTTCACTCTTCTAGGTTCAAGCGTTCGTTTCCAGTAACAGTTTGAATATTTAGGTTTCACTCTGTTTTCTGTTATATGGATAGATGTGTTTGAAACTCTAAATCAAACACGGTTTGTGCTAGCTCCTTGAAACTTGACAAAATGAAGTAGTTCTAAGTTCTATCTCTATGGTTTGTTTCCTCTTGAAGTACCCCATGCAGAGACTGGCGAAAACACTTTCATTTGAAAGGGGTTGCCAAGCTTCCAAAAAACTACTAGTTTGCTGAAATCTCAGCAAATATTTTTTCACCAAATCTTGATGATACTTGGTGGTAATGATCAGTTCACTATTCCCACTTGGCTGCCCAACTTTCACTCTTCTAGGTTCAAGCGTTCGTTTCCAGTAACAGTTTGAATTTTTGGTTTCACTCTGTTTTCTGCTGTATAGATAGATGTGTTTGAAACTCTAAATCAAACACGGTTTGTGCTAGCTCCGTGAAACTTGACAAAATGAAGTAGTTCTAAGTTCTATCTCTATGGTTTGTTTCCTCTTGAAGTACCCCATGCAGAGACTGGCGAAGAACACTTTCGTTTGAAAGGGGTTGCCAAGCTTCCAAAAAACTTCTCATTTGCTGAAATCTCAGCAAACATTTTTTCACCAAATCTTGATGATACTTGGTGGTAATGATCAGTTCACTAAGCCCACTTGGCTGCCCAATTTTCACTCTTCTAGGTTCAAGCGTTCGTTTCCAGTAACACTTTGAATTTTTAGGTTTCACTCTGTTTTCTGTTATATAGATAGATGTGTTTGAAACTCTAAATCAAACACGGTTTGTGCTAGCTCCTTGAAACTTGACAAAATGAAGTAGTTCTAGTTCTATCTCTATGGTTTGTTTCCTCTTGAAGTACCCCATGCAGAGACTGGCGAAAAACACTTCCGTTTGAAAGGGGTTGCCAAGCTTCCAAAAAACTACTAGTTTGCTGAAATCTCAGCAAACATTTTTTCACCAAATCTTGATGATACTTGGTGGTAATGATCAGTTCACTAATCCCACTTGGCTGCCCAACTTTCACTCTTCTAGGTTCAAGCGTTCGTTTCCAGTAACAGTTTGAATTTTTAGGTTTCACTCTGTTTTCTGTTATATAGATAGATGTGTTTGAAACTCTAAATCAAACACGGTTTGTGCTACCTCCTTGAAACTTGACAAAATGAAGTAGTTCTAAGTTCTATCTCTATGGTTTGTTTCCTCTTGAAGTACCCCATGCAGAGACTGGCGAAGAACACTTTCGTTTGAAAGGGGTTGCCAGCTTCCAAAAAACTACTAGTTTGCTGAAATCTCAGCAAACATTTTTTCACCAAATCTTGATGATACTTGGTGATAATGATCAGTTCACTATTCCCACTTGGCTGCCCAACTTTCACTCTTCTAGGTTCAAGCGTTCGTTTCCAGTAACAGTTTGAATTTTTAGGTTTCACTCTGTTTTCTGCTGTATAGATAGATGTGTTTGAAACTCTAAATCAAACGCGGTTTGTGCTAGCTCCGTGAAACTTGACAAAATGAAGTAGTTCTAAGTTCTATCTCTATGGTTTGTTTCCTCTTGAAGTACCCCATGCAGAGACTGGCGAAAAACACTTCCGTTTGAAAGGGGTTGCCAAGCTTCCAAAAAACTACTAGTTTGCTGAAATCTCAGCAAACATTTTTTCACCAAATCTTGATGATACTTGGTGGTAATGATCAGTTCACTAAGCCCACTTGGCTGCCCAATTTTCACTCTTCTAGGTTCAAACGTTCGTTTCCAGTAACACTTTGAAATTTTAGGTTTCACTCTGTTTTCTGCTATATAGATAGATGTGTTTGAAACTCTAAATCAAACACGGTTTGTGCTAGCTCCGTGAAACTTGACAAAATGAAGTAGTTCTAAGTTCTATCTCTATGGTTTGTTTCCTCTTGAAGTACCCCATGCAGAGACTGGCGAAGAACACTTTCGTTTGAAAGGGGTTGCCAAGCTTCCAAAAAACTACTCGTTTGCTGAAATCTCAGCAAACATTTTTTCACCAAATCTTGATGATACTTGGTGGTAATGATAAGTTCACTAAGCCCACTTGGCTGCCCAACTTTCACTCTTCTAGGTTCAAACGTTCGTTTCCAGTAACACTTTGAATTTTTAGGTTTCACTCTGTTTTCTGCTATATAGATAGATGTGTTTGAAACTCTAAATCAAACACGGTTTGTGCTAGCTCCTTGAAACTTGACAAAATGAAGTAGTTCTAAGTTCTATCTCTATGGTTTGTTTCCTCTTAAAGTACCCCATGCAGAGACTGGCGAAAAACACTTTGGTTTTAAAGGGGTTTCCAAGCTTCCAAAAAACTACTAGTTTGCTGAAATCTCAGCAAACATTTTTTCACCAAATCTTGATGATACTTGGTGGTAATGATCAGTTCACTCTTCCCACTTGGCTGCCCAACTTTCACTGTTCTAGGTTCAAGCGTTCGTTTCCAGTAACAGTTTGAATTTTTAGGTTTCACTCTGTTTTCTGCTATATAGATAGATGTGTTTGAAACTCTAAATCAAACAAAGTTTGTGCTAGCTCCTTGAAACTTGAGCAAATGAAGTAGTTCTAAGTTCTATCTCTATGGTTTGTTTCCTCTTGAAGTACCCCATGCAGAGACTGGCGAAAAACACTTTCGTTTTAAAGGGGTTGCCAAGCTTCCAAAAAACTACTAGTTTGCTGAAATCTCAGCAAACATTTTTTCACCAAATCTTGATGATACTTGGTGATAATGATCAGTTCACTAATCCCACTTGGCTGCCCAAATTTTATTCTTCTAGGTTGAAGCTTTCGTTTCCAGTAACAGTTTGAATTTTTAGGTTTCACTCTGTTTTCTGCTGTATAGATAGATGTGTTTGAAACTCTAAATCAAACATGGTTTGTGCTAGCTCCTTGAAACTTGACAAAATGAAGTAGTTCTAAGTTCTATCTCTATGGTTTGTTTCCCCTTGAAGTACCCCATGCAGAGACTGGCGAAAAACACTTTCGTTTGAAAGGGGTTGAAAAGCTTCCAAAAACTACTAGTTTGCTGAAATCTCAGCAAACATTTTTTCACCAAATCTTGATGATACTTGGTGGTAATGATCAGTTCACTAATCCCACTTGGCTGCCCAACTTTCACTGTTCTAGGTTCAAGCGTTCGTTTCCAGTAACAGTTTGAATTTTTATTTTTCATTCTGTTTTCTGTTATATAGATAGATGTGTTTGAAACTCTAAATCAAACACGGTTTGTGCTAGCTCCGTGAAACTTGACAAAATGAAGTAGTTCTAAGTTCTATCTCTATGGTTTGTTTCCTCTTGAAGTACCCCATGCAGAGACTGGCGAAGATCACTTTCGTTTGAAAGGGGTTGCCAAGCTTCCAAAAAACTACTAGTTTGCTGAAATCTCAGCAAACATTTTTTCACCAAATCTTGATGATACTTGGTGGTAATGATCAGTTCACTAAGCCCACTTGGCTGCCCAATTTTCACTCTTCTAGGTTCAAGCGTTCGTTTCCAGTAACACTTTGAATTTTTAGGTTTCACTCTGTTTTCTGCTATATAGATAGATGTGTTTGAAACTCTAAATCAAACACGGTTTGTGCTAGCTCCTTGAAACTTCACAAAATGAAGTAGTTCTAAGTTCTATCTCTATGGTTTGTTTCCTCTTAAAGTACCCCATGCAGAGACTGGCGAAGAACACTTTCGTTTGAAAGGGGTTGCCAAGCTTCCAAAAAACTACTCGTTTGCTGAAATCTCAGCAAACATTTTTTCACCAAATTTTGATGACACTTGGTGGTAATGATAAGTTCACTAAGCCCACTTGGCTGCCCAATTTTCACTCTTCTAGGTTCAAGAGTTCGTTTCCTGTAACACTTTGACTTTTTATGTTTCACTCTGTTTTCTGCTATATAGATAAATGTGTTTGAAACTCTAAATCAAACACGGTTTGTGCTAGCTCCTTGAAACTTGACAAAATGAAGTAGTTCTAAGTTCTATCTCTATGGTTTGTTTCCTCTTGAAGTACCCCATGCAGAGACTGGCGAAAAACACTTTCGTTTGAAAGGGGTTGCCAAGCTTTCAAAAAACTACTAGTTTGCTGAAATCTCAGCAAACATTTTTTCACCAAATCTTGATGATACTTGGTGGTAATGATCAGTTCACTAATCCCACTTGGCTGCCCAACTTTCACTCTTCTAGGTTCAAGCGTTCGTTTCCAGTAACAGTTTGAATTTTTAGGTTTCAATCTGTTTTCTGTTATATAGATAGATGTGTTTGAAACTCTAAATCAAACACGGTTTGTGCTACCTTCTTGAAACTTGACAAAATGAAGTAGTTCTAAGTTCTATCTCTATGGTTTGTTTCCCCTTGAAGTACCCCATGCAGAGACTGGCGAAAAACACTTTCGTTTGAAAGGGGTTGAAAAGCTTCCAAAAAACTACTAGTTTGCTGAAATCTCAGCAAACATTTTTTCACCAAATCTTGATGATACTTGGTGGTAATGATCAGTTCACTAATCCCACTTGGCTGCCCAACTTTCAATGTTCTAGGTTCAAGCGTTCGTTTCCAGTAACAGTTTGAATTTTTATTTTTCATTCTGTTTTCTGTTATATAGGTAGATGTGTTTGAAACTCTAAATCAAACACGGTTTGTGCTAGCTCCGTGAAACTTGACAAAATGAAGTAGTTCTAAGTTCTATCTCTATGGTTTGTTTCCTCTTGAAGTCCCCCATGCAGAGACTGGCGAAGATCACTTTCGTTTGAAAGGGGTTGCCAAGCTTCCAAAAAACTACTAGTTTGCTGAAATCTCAGCAAACATTTTTTCACCAAATCTTGATGATACTTGGTGGTAATGATCAGTTCACTAAGCCCACTTGGCTGCCCAATTTTCACTCTTCTAGGTTCAAGCGTTCGTTTCCAGTATCACTTTGAATTTTTAGGTTTCACTCTGTTTTCTGCTATATAGATAGATGTGTTTGAAACTCTAAATCAAACACGGTTTGTGCTAGCTCCTTGAAACTTGACAAAATGAAGTAGTTCTAAGTTCTATCTCTATGGTTTGTTTCCTCTTGAAGTACCCCATGCAGAGACTGGCGAAGAACACTTTCGTTTGAAATGGGTTGCCAAGCTTCCAAAAAACTACTCGTTTGCTGAAATCTCAGCAAACATTTTTTCACCAAATTTTGATGATACTTGGTGGTAATGATAAGTTCACTAATCCCACTTGGCTGCCCAACTTTCACTCTTCTAGGTTCAAGCGTTCGTTTCCAGTAACAGTTTGAATTTTTAGGTTTCACTCTGTTTTCTGTTATATAGATAGATGTGTTTGAAACTCTAAATCAAACACGGTTTGTGCTACCTCCTTGAAACTTGACAAAATGAAGTAGTTCTAAGTTCTATCTCTATGGTTTGTTTCCTCTTGAAGTACCCCATGCAGAGACTGGCGAAAAACACTTTCGTTTGAAAGGGGTTGCCAGCTTCCAAAAAACTACTAGTTTGCTGAAATCTCAGCAAACATTTTTTCACCAAATCTTGATGATACTTGGTGATAATGATCAGTTCACTATTCCCACTTGGCTGCCCAACTTTCACTCTTCTAGGTTCAAGCGTTCGTTTCCAGTAACAGTTTGAATTTTTAGGTTTCACTCTGTTTTCTGCTGTATAGATAGATGTGTTTGAAACTCTAAATCAAACACGGTTTGTGCTAGCTCCGTGAAACTTGACAAAATGAAGTAGTTCTAAGTTCTATCTCTATGGTTTGTTTCCTCTTGAAGTACCCCATGCAGAGACTGGCGAAAAACACTTTCGTTTGAAAGGGGTTGCCAAGCTTCCAAAAAACTACTAGTTTGCTGAAATCTCAGCAAACATTTTTTCACCAAATCTTGATGATACTTGGTGATAAGGATCAGTTCACTATTCCCACTTGGCTGCCCAACTTTCACTCTTCTAGGTTCAAGCGTTCGTTTCCAGTAACAGTTTGAATTTTTAGGTTTCACTCTGTTTTCTGCTGTATAGATAGATGTGTTTGAAACTCTAAATCAAACACGGTTTGTGCTAGCTCCGTGAAACTTGACAAAATGAAGTAGTTCTAAGTTCTATCTCTATGGTTTGTTTCCTCTTGAAGTACCCCATGCAGAGACTGGCGAAGAACACTTTCGTTTGAAAGGGGTTGCCAAGCTTCCAAAAAACTACTCGTTTGCTGAAATCTCAGCAAACATTTTTTCACCAAATCTTGATGATACTTGGTGGTAATGATCAGATGACTAAGCCCACTTGGCTGCCCAATTTTCACTCTTCTAGGTTCAAGCGTTCGTTTCCAGTAACACTTTGAAATTTTAGGTTTCACTCTGTTTTCTGCTATATAGATAGATGTGTTTGAAACTCTAAATCAAACACGGTTTGTGCTAGCTCCGTGAAACTTGACAAAATGAAGTAGTTCTAAGTTCTATCTCTATGGTTTGTTTCCTCTTGAAGTACCCCATGCAGAGACTGGCGAAGAACACTTTCGTTTGAAACTGGTTGCCAAGCTTCCAAAAAAATTCTCGTTTGCTGAAATCTCAGCAAACATTTTTTCACCAAATCTTGATGATACTTGGTGGTAATGATCAGTTCACTAAGCCCACTTGGCTGCCCAATTTTCACTCTTCTAGGTTCAAGCGTTCGTTTCCAGTAACACTTTGAATTTTTAGGTTTCACTCTGTTTTCTGTTATATAGATGGATGTGTTTGAAACTCTAAATCAAACACAGTTTGTGCTAGCTCCTTGAAACTTGAGCAAATGAAGTAGTTCTAAGATCTATCTCTATGGTTTGTTTCCTCTTGAAGTACCCCATGCAGAGACTGGCGAAAAACTCTTTCGTTTGAAAGGGGTTGCCAAGCTTTCAAAAAACTACTAGTTTGCTGAAATCTCAGCAAACATTTTTTCACCAAATCTTGATGATACTTGGTGATAATGATCAGTTCACTATTCCCACTTGGCTGCCCAACTTTCACTCTTGTTGGTTCAAGCGTTCGTTTCCAGTAACAGTTTGAATTTTTAGGTTTCACTCTGTTTTCTGCTGTATAGATAGATGTGTTTGAAACTCTAAATCAAACACGGTTTGTGCTAGCTCCGTGAAACTTGACAAAATGAAGTAGTTCTAAGTTCTATCTCTATGGTTTGTTTCCTCTTGAAGTACCCCATGCAGAGACTGGCGAAGAACACTTTCGTTTGAAAGGGGTTGCCAAGCTTCCAAAAAACTACTCGTTTGCTGAAATCTCAGCAAACATTTTTTCACCAAATCTTGATGATACTTGGTGGTAATGATCAGTTCACTAAGCCCACTTGGCTGCCCAATTTTCACTCTTCTAGGTTCAAGCGTTCGTTTCCAGTAACACTTTGAAATTTTAGGTTTCACTCTGTTTTCTGCTATATAGATAGATGTGTTTGAAACTCTAAATCAAACACGGTTTGTGTTAGCTCCGTGAAACTTGACAAAATGAAGTAGTTCTAAGTTCTATCTCTATGGTTTGTTTCCTCTTGAAGTACCCCATGCAGAGACTGGCGAAGAACACTTTCGTTTGAAACTGGTTGCCAAGCTTCCAAAAAAATTCTCGTTTGCTGAAATCTCAGCAAACATTTTTTCACCAAATCTTGATGATACGTGGTGGTAATGATCAGTTCACTAAGCCCACGTGGCTGCCCAATTTTCACTCTTCTAGGTTCAAGCGTTCGTTTCCACTAACACTTTGAATTTTTAGGTTTCACTCTGTTTTCTGCTATATAGATAGATGTGTTTGAAACTCTAAATCAAACACAGTTTGTGCTAGCTCCTTGAAACTTGAGCAAATGAAGTAGTTCTAAGTTCTATCTCTATGGTTTGTTTCCTCTTGAAGTACCCCATGCAGAGACTGGCGAAAAACACTTTCGTTTGAAAGGGGTTGCCAATCTTTCAAAAAACTACTAGTTTGCTGAAATCTCAGCAAACATTTTTTCACCAAATCTTGATGATACTTGGTGGTAATGATCAGTTCACTAATCCCACTTGGCTGCCCAACTTTCACTCTTCTAGGTTCAAGCGTTCGTTTCCAGTAACAGTTTGAATTTTTAGGTTTCACTCTGTTTTCTGTTATATAGATAGATGTGTTTGAAACTCTAAATCAAACACGGTTTGTGCTAGCTCCTTGAAACTTGACAAAATGAAGTAGTTCTAAGTTCTATCTCTATGGTTTGTTTCCTCTTGAAGTACCCCATGCAGAGACTGGTGAAAAACACTTTCGTTTGAAAGGGGTTGCCAAGCTTCCAAAAAACTACTAGTTTGCTGAAATCTCAGCATACATTTTTTCACCAAATCTTGATGATACTTGGTGATAATGATCAGTTCACTATTCCCACTTGGCTGCCCAACTTTCACTCTTCTAGGTTCAAGCGTTCGTTTCCAGTAACAGTTTGAATTTTTAGGTTTCACTCTGTTTTCTGCTGTATAGATAGATGTGTTTGAAACCCTAAATCAACCATGGTTTGTGCTAGCTCCTTGAAACTTGACAAAATGAAGTAGTTCTAAGTTCTATCTCTATGGTTTGTTTCCTCTTGAAGTACCCCATGCAGAGACTGGCGAAAAACACTTTCTTTTGAAAGGGGTTGAAAAGCTTCCAAAAACCTACTAGTTTGCTGAAATCTCAGCAAACATTTTTTCACCAAATCTTGATGATACTTGGTGGTAATGATCAGTTCACTAATCCCACTTGGCTGCCCAACTTTCACTGTTCTAGGTTCAAGCGTTCGTTTCCAGTAACAGTTTGAATTTTTATTTTTCACTCTGTTTTCTGTTATATAGATAGATGTGTTTGAAACTCTAAATCAAACACGGTTTGTGCTAGCTCCGTGAAACTTGACAAAATGAAGTAGTTCTAAGTTCCATCTCTATGGTTTGTTTCCTCTTGAAGTACCCCATGCAGAGACTGGCGAAGATCACTTTCATTTGAAAGGGGTTGCCAAGCTTCCAAAAAACTACTAGTTTGCTGAAATCTCAGCAAACATTTTTTCACCAAATCTTGATGATACTTGGTGGTAATGATCAGTTCACTAAGCCCACTTGGCTGCCCAATTTTCACTCTTCTAGGTTCAAGCGTTCCTTTCCAGTAACACTTTGAATTTTTAGGTTTCACTCTGTTTTCTGCGATACAGATAGATGTGTTTGAAACTCTAAATCAAACACGGTTTGTGCTAGCTCCTTGAAACTTGACAAAATGAAGTAGTTCTAAGTTCTATCTCTGTGGTTTGTTTCCTCTTGAAGTACCCCATGCAGAGACTGGCGAAGAACACTTTCGTTTGAAAGGGGTTGCCAAGCTTCCAAAAAACTACTCGCTTGCTGAAATCTCAGCAAACATTTTTTCACCAAATTTTGATGATACTTGGTGGTAATGATAAGTTCACTAAGCCCACTTGGCTGCCCAATTTTCACTCTTCTAGGTTCAAGCGTTCGTTTCCAGTAACACTTTGACTTTTTAGGTTTCACTCTATTTTCTGCTATATAGATAGATGTGTTTGAAACTCTAAATCAAACACGGTTTGTGCTAGCTCCTTGAAACTTGACAAAATGAAGTAGTTTTAAGTTCTATCTCTATGGTTTGTTTCCTCTTGAAGTACCCCATGCAGAGACTGGCGAAAAACACTTTCGTTTGAAAGGGGTTGCCAAGCTTTCAAAAAACTACTAGTTTGCTGAAATCTCAGCAAACATTTTTTCACCAAATCTTGATGATACTTGGTGGTAATGATCAGTTCACTAATCCCACTTGGCTGCCAAACATTCACTCTTCTAGGTTCAAGCGTTCGTTTCCAGTAACAGTTTGAATTTTTAGGTTTCACTCTGTTTTCTGTTATATAGATAGATGTGTTTGAAACTCTAAATCAAACACGGTTTGTGCTAGCTCCTTGAAACTTGACAAAATGAAGTAGTTCTAAGTTCTATCTCTATGGTTTGTTTCCTCTTGAAGTACCCCATGCAGAGACTGGCGAAAAACACTTTCGTTTGAAAGGGGTTGCCAAGCTTCCAAAAAACTAATAGTTTGCTGAAATCTCAGCAAACATTTTTTCACCAAATCTTGATGATACTTGGTGATAATGATCAGTTCACTATTCCCACTTGGCTGCCCAACTTTCACTCTTCTAGGTTCAAGCGTTCGTTTCCAGTAACAGTTTGAATTTTTAGGTTTCACTCTGTTTTCTGCTGTATAGATAGATGTGTTTGAAACTCTAAATCAAACACGGTTTGTGCTAGCTCCGTGAAACTTGAGAAAATGAAGTAGTTCTAAGTTCTATCTCTATGGTTTGTTTCCTCTTGAAGTACCCCATGCAGAGACTGGCGAAGATCACTTTCGTTTGAAAGGGGTTGCCAAGCTTCCAAAAAACTACTAGTTTGCTGAAATCTCAGCAAACATTTTTTCACCAAATCTTGATGATACTTGGTGGTAATGATCACTTCACTAAGCCCACTTGGCTGATCAATTTTCACTCTTCTAGGTTCAAGCGTTCGTTTCCAGTAACACTTTGAATTTTTAGGTTTCACTCTGTTTTCTGCTATATAGATAGATGTGTTTGAAACTCTAAATCAAACACGGTTTGTGCTAGCTCCTTGAAACTTGACCAAATGAAGTAGTTCTAAGTTCTATCTCTATGGTTTGTTTCCTCTTGAAGTACACCATGTAGAGACTGGAGAAAAACACTCTCGTTTGAAAGGGGTTGCCAAGCTTCCAAAAAACTACTAGTTTGCTGAAATCTCAGCAAACATTTTTTCACCAAATCTTGATGATACTTGGTGGTAATGATCAGTTCACTAATCCCACTTGGCTGCCCAACTTTCACTCTTCTAGGTTCAAGCGTTCGTTTCCAGTAACAGTTTGAATTTTTAGGTTTCACTCTGTTTTCTGTTATATAGATAGATGTGTTTGAAACTCTAAATCAAACACGGTTTGTGCTAGCTCCTTGAAACTTGACAAAATGAAGTAGTTCTAAGTTCTATCTCTATGGTTTGTTTCCTCTTGAAGTACCCCATGCAGAGACTGGCGAAAAACACTTTCGTTTGAAAGGGGTTGAAAAGCTTCCAAAAAACTACTAGTTTGCTGAAATCTCAGCAAACATTTTTTCACCAAATCTTGATGATACTTGGTGGTAATGATCAGTTCACTAATCCCACTTGGCTGCCCAACTTTCACTCTTCTAGGTTCAAGCGTTCGTTTCCAGTAACAGTTTGAATTTTTATTTTTCACTCTGTTTTCTGTTATATAGATAGATGTGTTTGAAACTCTAAATCAAACACGGTTTGTGCTACCTCCGTGAAACTTGACAAAATGAAGTAGTTCTAAGTTCTATCTCTATGGTTTGTTTCCTCTTGAAGTACCCCATGCAGAGACTGGCGAAGATCACTTTCGTTTGAAAGGGGTTGCCAAGCTTCCAAAAAACTACTAGTTTGCTGAAATCTCAGCAAACATTTTTTCACCAAATCTTGATGATACTTGGTGGTAAAGATCAGTTCACTAAGCCCACTTGGCTGCCCAATTTTCACTCTTCTAGGTTCAAGCGTTCGTTTCCAGTAACACTTTGAATTTTTAGGTTTCACTCTGTTTTCTGCTATATAGATAGATGTGTTTGAAACTCTAAATCAAACACGGTTTGTGCTAGCTCCTTGAAACTTGAGCAAATGAAGTAGTTCTAAGTTCTATCTCTATGGTTTGTTTCCTCTTGAAGTACACCATGTAGAGACTGGAGAAAAACACTCTCGTTTGAAAGGGGTTGCCAAGCTTCCAAAAAACTACTAGTTTGCTGAAATCTCAGCAAACATTTTTTCACCAAATCTTGATGATACTTGGTGGTAATGATCAGTTCACTAATCCCACTTGGCTGCCCAACTTTCACTCTTCTAGGTTCAAGCGTTCGTTTCCAGTAACAGTTTGAATTTTTAGGTTTCACTCTGTTTTCTGTTATATAGATAGATGTGTTTGAAACTCTAAATAAAACACGGTTTGTGCTAGCTCCGTGAAACTTGACAAAATGAAGTTGTTCTAAGTTCTATCTCTATGGTTTGTTTCCTCTTGAAGTACCCCATGCAGAGACTGGGAAGAACACTTTGGTTTGAAAGGGGTTGAAAAGCTTCCAAAAAACTACTCGTTTGCTGAAATCTCAGCAAACATTTTTTCACCAAATCTTGATGATACTTGGTGGTAATGATCAGTTCACTAAGCCCACTTGGCTGCCCAATTTTCACTCTTCTAGGTTCAAGCGCTCGTTTCCAGTAACACTTTGAAATTTTAGGTTTCACTCCGTTTTCTGCTATATAGATAGATGTGTTTTGAAACTCTAAATAAAACACGGTTTGTGCTAGCTCCGTGAAACTTGACAAAATGAAGTAGTTCTAAGTTCTATCTCTATGGTTTGTTTCCTCTTGAAGTACCCCATGCAGAGACTGGCGAAGAACACTTTGGTTTGAAAGGGGTTGCCAAGCTTCCAAAAAACTACTCGTTTGCTGAAATCTCAGCAAACATTTTTTCACCAAATCTTGATGATACTTGGTGGTAATGATAAGTTCACTAAGCCCACTTGGCTGCCCAATTTTCACTCTTCTAGGTTCAAGCGTTCGTTTCCAGTAACACTTTGAATTTTTAGGTTTCACTCTGTTTTCTGCTATATAGATAGATGTGTTTGAAACTCTAAATCAAACACGGTTTGTGCTAGCTCCGTGAAACTTGACAAAATCAAGTAGTTCTAAGTTCTATCTCTATGGTTTGTTTCCTCTTGAAGTACCCCATGCAGAGACTGGCGAAGAACACTTTCGTTTGAAAGGGGTTGCCAAGCTTCCAAAAAACTTCTCGTTTGCTGAAATCTCAGCAAACATTTTTTCACCAAATCTTGATGATACTTGGTGGTAATGATCAGTTCACTAAGCCCACTTGGCTGCCCAATTTTCACTCTTCTAAATTCAAGCGTTCGTTTCCAGTAACATTTTGAATTTTTAGGTTTCACTCTGTTTTCTGCTATATAGATAGATGTTCTTGAAACTCTAAATCAAACACGGTTTGTGCTAGCTCCTTGAAACTTGAGCAAATGAAGTAGTTCTAAGTTCTATCTCTATGGTTTGTTTCCTCTTGAAGTACACCATGTAGAGACTGGAGAAAAACACTTTCGTTTGAAAGGGTTGCCAAGCTTCCAAAAACTACTAGTTTGCTGAAATCTCAGCAAACATTTTTTCACCAAATCTTGATGATACTTGGTGGTAATGATCAGTTCACTAATCCCACTTGGCTGCCCAACTTTCACTCTTCTAGGTTCAAGCGTTCGTTTCCAGTAACAGTTTGAATTTTAAGGTTTCACTCTGTTTCCTGTTATATAGATAGATGTGTTTGAAACTCTAAATCAAACACGGTTTGTGCTAGCTCCTTGAAACTTGACAAAATGAAGTAGTTCTAAGTTCTATCTCTATGGTTTGTTTCCTCTTGAAGTACCCCATGCAGAGACTGGCGAAAACACTTTCGTTTGAAAGGGGTTGCCAAGCTTCCAAAAAACTACTAGTTTGCTGAAATCTCAGCAAACATTTTTTCACCAAATCTTGATGATACTTGGTGGTAATGATCAGTTCACTAATCCCACTTGGCTGCCCAACTTTCACTCTTCTAGGTTCAAGCGTTCGTTTCCAGTAACACTTTGAATTTTTAGGTTTCACTCTGTTTTCTGTTATATAGAAAGATGTGTTTGAAACTCTAAATCAAACACGGTTTGTGCTAGCTCCGTGAAACTTGACAAAATGAAGTAGTTCTAAGTTCTATCTCTATGGTTTGTTTCCTCTTGAAGTACCCCATGCAGAGACTGGCGAAGAACACTTTCGTTTGAAAGGGGTTGCCAAGCTTCCAAAAAATTACTAGTTTGCTGAAATCTCAGCAAACATTTTTTCACCAAATCTTGATGATACTTGGTGGTAATGATCAGTTCACTAAGCCCACTTGGCTGCCCAATTTTCACTCTTCTAGGTTCAAGCGTTCGTTTCCAGTTACACTTTGAAATTTTTGGTTTCACTCTGTTTTCTGCTATATAGATAGATGTGTTTGAAACTCTAAATCAAACACGGTTTGTGCTAGCTCCGTGAAACTTGACAAAATGAAGTAGTTCTAAGTTCTATCTCTATGGTTTTTTCCTCTTGAGGTAACCCATGCAGAGACTGGTGAAGAACACTTTCGTTTGAAAGGGGTTGCCAAGCTTCCAAAAAACTTCTCGTTTGCTGATATCTCAACAAACATTTTTTCACCAAATCTTGATGATACTTGGTGGTAATGATCAGTTCACTAAGCCCACTTGGCTGCCCAATTTTCTCTCTTCTAGGTTCAAGCGTTCGTTTCCAGTAACACTTTGAATTTTTAGGTTTCACTCTGTTTTCTGTTATATAGTTAGATGTGTTTGAAACTCTAAATCAAACACGGTTTGTGCTAGCTCCTTGAAACTTGACAAAATGAAGTAGTTCTAAGTTCTATCTCTATGGTTTGTTTCCTCTTGAAGTACCCCATGCAGAGACTGGCGAAAAACACTTTCGTTTGAAAGGGGTTGCCAAGCTTCCAAAAAACTACTAGTTTGCTGAAATCTCAGCAAACATTTTTTCACCAAATCTTGATGATACTTGGTGGTAATGATCAGTTCACTAATCCCACTTGGCTGCCCAACTTTCACTCTTCTAGGTTCAAGCGTTCGTTTCCAGTAACAGTTTGAATTTTTAGGTTTCACTCTGTTTTCTGTTATATAGATAGATGTGTTTGAAACTCTAAATCAAACACGGTTTGTGCTAGCTCCGTGAAACTTGACAAAATGAAGTAGTTCTAAGTTCTATCTCTATGGTTTGTTTCCTCTTGAAGTACCCCATGCAGAGACTGGCGAAGAACACTTTCGTTTGAAAGGGGTTGCCAAGCTTCCAAAAAACTACTAGTTTGCTGAAATCTCAGCAAACATTTTTTCACCAAATCTTGATGATACTTGGTGGTAATGATCGGTTCACTAAGCCCACTTGGCTGCCCAATTTTCACTCTTCTAGGTTCAAGCGTTCGTTTCCAGTAACACTTTGAATTTTTAGGTTTCACTCTGTTTTCTGCTATATAGATAGATGTCTTTGAAACTCTAAATCAAACACGGTTTGTGCTAGCTCCTTGAAACTTGACAAAATGAAGTAGTTCTAAGTTCTATCTCTATGGTTTGTTTCCTCTTGAAGTATCCCATGCAGAGACTGGCGAAAAACACTTCCGTTTGAAAGGGGTTGCCAAGCTTCCAAAAAACTACTAGTTTGCTGAAATGTCAGCAAACATTTTTTCACCAAATCTTGATGATACTTGGTGGTAATGATCAGTTCACTAAGCCCACTTGGCTGCCCAAATTTTATTCTTTTAGGTTGAAGCTTTCGTTTACAGTAACAGTTTGAATTTTTAGGTTTCACTCTGTTTTCTCCTACATAGATAGATGTGTTTGGAATTCTAAATCAAACACGGTTTGTGCTAGCTCCTTGAAACTTGACCAAATGAAGTAGTTCTAAGTTCTATCTCTATGGTTTGTTTCCTCTTGAAGTACCCCATGTAGAGACTGGCGAAAAACACTTTCGTTTGAAAGGGGTTGCCAAGCTTCCAAAAAACTACTAGTTTGCTGAAATCTCAGCAAATATTTTTTCACCAAATCTTGATGATACTTGGTGGTAATGATCAGTTAACTAATCCCACTTGGCTGCCCAACTTTCACTCTTCTAGGTTCAAGCGTTCGTTTCCAGTAACAGTTTGAATTTTTAGGTTTCACTCTGTTTTCTGCTATATAGATAGATGTGTTTGAAACTCTAAATCAAACACGGTTTGTGCTAGCTCCGTGAAACTTGACAAAATCAAGTAGTTCTAAGTTCTATCTCTATGGTTTGTTTCCTCTTGAAGTACCCCATGCAGAGACTGGCGAAGAACACTTTCGTTTGAAAGGGGTTGCCAAGCTTCGAAAAAACTTCTCGTTTGCTGAAATCTCAGCAAACATTTTTTCACCAAATCTTGATGATACTTGGTGGTAATGATCAGTTCACTAAGCCCACTTGGCTGCCCAATTTTCACTCTTCTAGGTTCAAGCGTTCGTTTCCAGTAACATTTTGAATTTTTAGGTTTCACTCTGTTTTCTGCTATATAGATAGATGTGTTTGAAACTCTAAATCAAACACGGTTTGTGCTAGCTCCTTGAAACTTGAGCAAATGAAGTAGTTCTAAGTTCTATCTCTATGGTTTGTTTCCTCTTGAAGTACACCATGTAGAGACTGGAGAAAAACACTTTCGTTTGAAAGGGGTTGCCAAGCTTCCAAAAAACTACTAGTTTGCTGAAATCTCAGCAAACATTTTTTCACCAAATCTTGATGATACTTGGTGGTAATGATCAGTTCACTAATCCCACTTGGCTGCCCAACTTTCACTCTTCTAGGTTCAAGCGTTCGTTTCCAGTAACAGTTTGAATTTTTAGGTTTCACTCTGTTTTCTGTTATATAGATAGATGTGTTTGAAACTCTAAATCAAACACGGTTTGTGCTAGCTCCTTGAAACTTGACAAAATGAAGTAGTTCTAAGTTCTATCTCTATGGTTTGTTTCCTCTTGAAGTACCCCATGCAGAGACTGGCGAAAAACACTTCCGTTTGAAAGGGGTTGCCAAGCTTCCAAAAAACTACTAGTTTGCTGAAATCTCAGCAAACATTTTTTCACTGAATCTTGATAACACTTGGTGGTAATGATCAGTTCACTAATCCCACTTGGCTGCCCAAATTTTATTCTTCTAGGTTGAAGCTTTCGTTTCCAGTAACAGTTTGAATTTTTAGGTTTCACTCTGTTTTCTCCTACATAGATAGCTGTGTTTGGAATTCTAAATCAAACACGGTTTGTGCTAGCTCCTTGAAACTTGACCAAATGAAGTAGTTCTAAGTTCTATCTCTATGGTTTGTTTCCTCTTGAAGTACCCCATGCAGAGACTGGCGAAAAACACTTTCGTTTGAAAGGGGTTGCCAAGCTTCCAAAAAACTACTAGTTTGCTGAAATCTCAGCAAACATTTTTTCACCAAATCTTGATGATACTTGGTGGTAATGATCAGTTCACTAATCCCACTTGGCTGCCCAACTTTCACTCTTCTAGGTTCAAGCGTTCGTTTCCAGTAACACTTTGAATTTTTAGGTTTCACTCTGTTTTCTGTTATATAGATAGATGTGTTTGAATCTCTAAATCAAACACGGTTTGTGCTAGCTCCGTGAAACTTGACAAAATGAAGTAGTTCTAAGTTCTATCTCTATGGTTTGTTTCCTCTTGAAGTACCCCATGCAGAGACTGGCGAAAAACACTTTCGTTTGAAAGGGGTTGCCAAGCTTCCAAAAAACTACTAGTTTGCTGAAATCTCAGCAAACATTTTTTCACCAAATCTTGATGATACTTGGTGGTAATGATCAGTTCACTAATCCCACTTGGCTGCCCAACTTTCACTCTTCTAGGTTCAAGCGTTCGTTTCCAGTAACACTTTGAATTTTTAGGTTTCACTCTGTTTTCTGTTATATAGATAGATGTGTTTGAAACTCTAAATCAAACACGGTTTGTGCTAGCTCCGTGAAACTTGACAAAATGAAGTAGTTCTAAGTTCTATCTCTATGGTTTGTTTCCTCTTGAAGTACCCCATGCAGAGACTGGCGAAGAACACTTTTGTTTGAAAGGGGTTGCCAATCTTCCAAAAAACTACTCGTTTGCTGAAATCTCAGCAAACATTTTTTCACCAAATCTTGATGATACTTGGTGGTAATGATCAGTTCACTAAGCCCACTTGGATGCCCAATTTTCACTCTTCTAGGTTCAAGCGTTCGTTTCCAGTTACACTTTGAAATTTTTGGTTTCACTCTGTTTTCTGCTATATAGATAGATGTGTTTGAAACTCTAAATCAAACACGGTTTGTGCTAGCTCCGTGAAACTTGACAAAATGAAGTAGTTCTAAGTTCTATCTCTATGGTTTTTTCCTCTTGAGGTAACCCATGCAGAGACTGGTGAAGAACACTTTCGTTTGAAAGGGGTTGCCAAGCTTCCAAAAAACTTCTTGTTTGCTGAAATCTCAACAAACATTTTTTCACCAAATCTTGATGATACTTGGTGGTAATGATCAGTTCACTAAGCCCACTTGGCTGCCCAATTTTCTCTCTTCTAGGTTCAAAGGTGTTTTTCCAGTAACACTTTGAATTTTTAGGTTTCACTCTGTTTTCTGCTATATAGATAGATGTGTTTGAAACTCTAAATCAAACACGGTTTGTGCTAGCTCCTTGAAACTTGACCAAATGAAGTAGTTCTAAGTTCTATCTCTATGGTTTGTTTCCTCTTGAAGTACACCATGTAGAGACTGGAGAAAAACACTTTCGTTTGAAAGGGGTTGCCAAGCTTCCAAAAAACTACTAGTTTGCTGAAATCTCAGCAAACATTTTTTCACCAAATCTTGATGATACTTGGTGGTAATGATCAGTTCACTAATCCCACTTGGCTGCCCAACTTTCACTCTTCTAGGTTCAAGCGTTCGTTTCCAGTAACAGTTTGAATTTTTAGGTTTCACTCTGTTTTCTGTTATATAGATAGATGTGTTTGAAACTCTAAATAAAACACGGTTTGTGCTAGCTCCGTGAAACTTGACAAAATGAAGTTGTTCTAAGTTCTATCTCTATGGTTTGTTTCCTCTTGAAGTACCCCATGCAGAGACTGGGAAGAACACTTTGGTTTGAAAGGGGTTGAAAAGCTTCCAAAAAACTACTCGTTTGCTGAAATCTCAGCAAACATTTTTTCACCAAATCTTGATGATACTTGGTGGTAATGATCAGTTCACTAAGCCCACTTGGCTGCCCAATTTTCACTCTTCTAGGTTCAAGCGCTCGTTTCCAGTAACACTTTGAAATTTTAGGTTTCACTCCGTTTTCTGCTATATAGATAGATGTGTTTGAAACTCTAAATAAAACACGGTTTGTGCTAGCTCCGTGAAACTTGACAAAATGAAGTAGTTCTAAGTTCTATCTCTATGGTTTGTTTCCTCTTGAAGTACCCCATGCAGAGACTGGCGAAGAACACTTTGGTTTGAAAGGGGTTGCCAAGCTTCCAAAAAACTACTCGTTTGCTGAAATCTCAGCAAACATTTTTTCACCAAATCTTGATGATACTTGGTGGTAATGATAAGTTCACTAAGCCCACTTGGCTGCCCAATTTTCACTCTTCTAGGTTCAAGCGTTCGTTTCCAGTAACACTTTGAATTTTTAGGTTTCACTCTGTTTTCTGCTATATAGATAGATGTGTTTGAAACTCTAAATCAAACACGGTTTGTGCTAGCTCCTTGAAACTTGACAAAATCAAGTAGTTCTAAGTTCTATCTCTATGGTTTGTTTCCTCTTGAAGTACCCCATGCAGAGACTGGCGAAGAACACTTTCGTTTGAAAGGGGTTGCCAAGCTTCCAAAAAACTTCTCGTTTGCTGAAATCTCAGCAAACATTTTTTCACCAAATCTTGATGATACTTGGTGGTAATGATCAGTTCACTAAGCCCACTTGGCTGCCCAATTTTCACTCTTCTAGGTTCAAGCGTTCGTTTCCAGTAACATTTTGAATTTTTAGGTTTCACTCTGTTTTCTGCTATATAGATAGATGTGTTTGAAACTCTAAATCAAACACGGTTTGTGCTAGCTCCTTGAAACTTGAGCAAATGAAGTAGTTCTAAGTTCTATCTCTATGGTTTGTTTCCTCTTGAAGTACACCATGTAGAGACTGGAGAAAAACACTTTCGTTTGAAAGGGGTTGCCAAGCTTCCAAAAAACTACTAGTTTGCTGAAATCTCAGCAAACATTTTTTCACCAAATCTTGATGATACTTGGTGGTAATGATCAGTTCACTAATCCCACTTGGCTGCCCAACTTTCACTCTTCTAGGTTCAAGCGTTCGTTTCCAGTAACAGTTTGAATTTTTAGGTTTCACTCTGTTTTCTGTTATATAGATAGATGTGTTTGAAACTCTAAATCAAACACGGTTTGTGCTAGCTCCTTGAAACTTGACAAAATGAAGTAGTTCTAAGTTCTATCTCTATGGTTTGTTTCCTCTTGAAGTACCCCATGCAGAGACTGGCGAAAAACACTTCCGTTTGAAAGGGGTTGCCAAGCTTCCAAAAAACTACTAGTTTGCTGAAATCTCAGCAAACATTTTTTCACCGAATCTTGATAACACTTGGTGGTAATGATCAGTTCACTAATCCCACTTGGCTGCCCAAATTTTATTCTTCTAGGTTGAAGCTTTCGTTTCCCAGTAACAGTTTGAATTTTTAGGTTTCACTCTGTTTTCTCCTACATAGATAGCTGTGTTTGGAATTCTAAATCAAACACGGTTTGTGCTAGCTCCTTGAAACTTGACCAAATGAAGTAGTTCTAAGTTCTATCTCTATGGTTTGTTTCCTCTTGAAGTACCCCATGCAGAGACTGGCGAAAAACACTTTCGTTTGAAAGGGGTTGCCAAGCTTCCAAAAAACTACTAGTTTGCTGAAATCTCAGCAAACATTTTTTCACCAAATCTTGATGATACTTGGTGGTAATGATCAGTTCACTAATCCCACTTGGCTGCCCAACTTTCACTCTTCTAGGTTCAAGCGTTCGTTTCCAGTAACACTTTGAATTTTTAGGTTTCACTCTGTTTTCTGTTATATAGATAGATGTGTTTGAAACTCTAAATCAAACACGGTTTGTGCTAGCTCCGTGAAACTTGACAAAATGAAGTAGTTCTAAGTTCTATCTCTATGGTTTGTTTCCTCTTGAAGTACCCCATGCAGAGACTGGCGAAGAACACTTTCGTTTGAAAGGGGTTGCCAAGCTTCCAAGAAACTACTCGTTTGCTGAAATCTCAGCAAACATTTTTTCACCAAATCTTGATGATACTTGGTGGTAATGATCAGTTCACTAAGCCCACTTGGCTGCCCAATTTTCACTCTTCTAGGTTCAAGCGTTCGTTTCCAGTTACACTTTGAAATTTTTGGTTTCACTCTGTTTTCTGCTATATAGATAGATGTGTTTGAAACTCTAAATCAAACACGGTTTGTGCTAGCTCCGTGAAACTTGACAAAATGAAGTAGTTCTAAGTTCTATCTCTATGGTTTTTTCCTCTTGAGGTAACCCATGCAGAGACTGGCGAAGAACACTTTCGTTTGAAAGGGGTTGCCAAGCTTCCAAAAAACTACTAGTTTGCTGAAATCTCAGCAAACATTTTTTCACCAAATCTTGATGATACTTGGTGGTAATGATCGGTTCACTAAGCCCACTTGGCTGCCCAATTTTCACTCTTCTAGGTTCAAGCGTTCGTTTCCAGTAACACTTTGAATTTTTAGGTTTCACTCTGTTTTCTGCTATATAGATAGATGTCTTTGAAACTCTAAATCAAACACGGTTTGTGCTAGCTCCTTGAAACTTGACAAAATGAAGTAGTTCTAAGTTCTATCTCTATGGTTTGTTTCCTCTTGAAGTATCCCATGCAGAGACTGGCGAAAAACACTTCCGTTTGAAAGGGGTTGCCAAGCTTCCAAAAAACTACTAGTTTGCTGAAATGTCAGCAAACATTTTTTCACCAAATCTTGATGATACTTGGTGGTAATGATCAGTTCACTAAGCCCACTTGGCTGCCCAAATTTTATTCTTTTAGGTTGAAGCTTTCGTTTACAGTAACAGTTTGAATTTTTAGGTTTCACTCTGTTTTCTCCTACATAGATAGATGTGTTTGGAATTCTAAATCAAACACGGTTTGTGCTAGCTCCTTGAAACTTGACCAAATGAAGTAGTTCTAAGTTCTATCTCTATGGTTTGTTTCCTCTTGAAGTACCCCATGTAGAGACTGGCGAAAAACACTTTCGTTTGAAAGGGGTTGCCAAGCTTCCAAAAAACTACTAGTTTGCTGAAATGTCAGCAAACATTTTTTCACCAAATCTTGATGATACTTGGTGGTAATGATCAGTTCACTAAGCCCACTTGGCTGCAAAAATTTTATTCTTTTAGGTTGAAGCTTTCGTTTACAGTAACAGTTTGAATTTTTAGGTTTCACTCTGTTTTCTCCTACATAGATAGCTGTGTTTGGAATTCTAAATCAAACACGGTTTGTGCTAGCTCCTTGAAACTTGACCAAATGAAGTAGTTCTAAGTTCTATCTCTATGGTTTGTTTCCTCTTGAAGTACCCCATGTAGAGACTGGCGAAAAACACTTTCGTTTGAAAGGGGTTGCCAAGCTTCCAAAAAACTACTAGTTTGCTGAAATCTCAGCAAATATTTTTTCACCAAATCTTGATGATACTTGGTGGTAATGATCAGTTCACTAATCCCACTTGGCTGCCCAACTTTCACTCTTCTAGGTTCAAGCGTTCGTTTCCAGTAACGGTTTGAATTTTTAGGTTTCACTCTGTTTTCTGCTATATAGATAGATGTGTTTGAAACTCTAAATCAAACACGGTTTGTGCTAGCTCCGTGAAACTTGACAAAATCAAGTAGTTCTAAGTTCTATCTCTATGGTTTTTTTCCTCTTGAAGTACCCCATGCAGAGACTGACGAAGAACACTTTCGTTTGAAAGGGGTTGCCAAGCTTCCAAAAAACTTCTCGTTTGCTGAAATCTCAGCAAACATTTTTTCACCAAATCTTGATGATACTTGGTGGTAATGATCAGTTCACTAAGCCCACTTGGCTGCCCAATTTTCACTCTTCTAGGTTCAAGCGTTCGTTTCCAGTAACATTTTGAATTTTTAGGTTTCACTCTGTTTTCTGCTATATAGATAGATGTGTTTGAAACTCTAAATCAAACACGGTTTGTGCTAGCTCCTTGAAACTTGAGCAAATGAAGTAGTTCTAAGTTCTATCTCTATGGTTTGTTTCCTCTTGAAGTACACCATGTAGAGACTGGAGAAATACACTTTCGTTTGAAAGGGGTTGCCAAGCTTCCAAAAAACTACTAGTTTGCTGAAATCTCAGCAAACATTTTTTCACCAAATCTTGATGATACTTGGTGGTAATGATCAGTTCACTAATCCCACTTGGCTGCCCAACTTTCACTCTTCTAGGTTCAAGCGTTCGTTTCCAGTAACAGTTTGAATTTTTAGGTTTCACTCTGTTTTCTGTTATATAGATAGATGTGTTTGAAACTCTAAATCAAACACGGTTTGTGCTAGCTCCTTGAAACTTGACAAAATGAAGTAGTTCTAAGTTCTATCTCTATGGTTTGTTTCCTCTTGAAGTACCCCATGCAGAGACTGGCGAAAAACACTTCCGTTTGAAAGGGGTTGCCAAGCTTCCAAAAAACTGCTAGTTTGCTGAAATCTCAGCAAACATTTTTTCACCGAATCTTGATAACACTTGGTGGTAATGATCAGTTCACTAATCCCACTTGGCTGCATAAATTTTATTCTTCTAGGTTGAAGCTTTCGTTTCCAGTAACAGTTTGAATTTTTAGGTTTCACTCTGTTTTCTCCTACATAGATAGCTGTGTTTGGAATTCTAAATCAAACACGGTTTGTGCTAGCTCCTTGAAACTTGACGAAATGAAGTAGTTCTAAGTTCTATCTCTATGGTTTGTTTCCTCTTGAAGTACCCCATGCAGAGACTGGCGAAAAACACTTTCGTTTGAAAGGGGTTGCCAAGCTTCCAAAAAACAACTAGTTTGCTGAAATCTCAGCAAACATTTTTTCACCAAATCTTGATGATACTTGGTGGTAATGATCAGTTCACTAATCCCACTTGGCTGCCCAACTTTCACTCTTCTATATTCAAGCGTTCGTTTCCAGTAACACTTTGAATTTTTAGGTTTCACTCTGTTTTCTGTTATATAGATAGAAGTGTTTGAAACTCTAAATCAAACACGGTTTGTGCTAGCTCCGTGAAACTTGACAAAATGAAGTAGTTCTAAGTTCTATCTCTATGGTTTGTTTCCTCTTGAAGTACCCCATGCAGAGACTGGCGAAAAACACTTTCGTTTGAAAGGGGTTGCCAAGCTTCCAAAAAACTACTAGTTTGCTGAAATCTCAGCAAACATTTTTTCACCAAATCTTGATGATACTTGGTGGTAATGATCAGTTCACTAAGCCCACTTGGCTGCCCAATTTTCACTCTTCTAGGTTCAAGCGTTCGTTTCCAGTTACACTTTGAAATTTTTGGTTTCACTCTGTTTTCTGCTATATAGATAGATGTGTTTGAAACTCTAAATCAAACACGGTTTGTGCTAGCTCCGTGAAACTTGACAAAATGAAGTAGTTCTAAGTTCTATCTCTATGGTTTTTTCCTCTTGAGGTAACCCATGCAGAGACTGGTGAAGAACACTTTCGTTTGAAAGGGGTTGCCAAGCTTCCAAAAAACTTCTCGTTTGCTGAAATCTCAACAAACATTTTTTCACCAAATCTTGATGATACTTGGTGGTAATGATCAGTTCACTAAGCCCACTTGGCTGCCCAATTTTCTCTCTTCTAGGTTCAAGCGTTCGTTTCCAGTAACACTTTGAATTTTTAGGTTTCACTCTGTTTTCTGTTATATAGTTAGATGTGTTTGAAACTCTAAATCAAACACGGTTTGTGCTAGCTCCTTGAAACTTGACAAAATGAAGTAGTTCTAAGTTCTATCTCTATGTTTTGTTTCCTCTTGAAGTACCCCATGCAGAGACTGGCGAAAAACACTTTCGTTTGAAAGGGGTTGCCAAGCTTCCAAAAAACTACTAGTTTGCTGAAATCTCAGCAAACATTTTTTCACCAAATCTTGATGATACTTGGTGGTAATGATCAGTTCACTAATCCCACTTGGCTGCCCAACTTTCACTCTTCTAAGTTCAAGCGTTCGTTTCCAGTAACAGTTTGAATTTTTAGGTTTCACTCTGTTTTCTGTTATATAGATAGATGTGTTTGAAACTCTAAATCAAACACGGTTTGTGCTAGCTCCGTGAAACTTGACAAAATGAAGTAGTTCTAAGTTCTATCTCTATGGTTTGTTTCCTTTTGAAGTACCCCATGCAGAGACTGGCGAAGAACACTTTCGTTTGAAAGGGGTTGCCAAGCTTCCAAAAAACTACTAGTTTGCTGAAATCTCAGCAAACATTTTTTCACCAAATCTTGATGATACTTGGTGGTAATGATCAGTTCACTAAGCCCACTTGGCTGCCCAATTTTCACTCTTCTAGGTTCAAGCGTTCGTTTCCAGTAACACTTTGAATTTTTAGGTTTCACTCTGTTTTCTGCTATATAGATAGATGTCTTTGAAACTCTAAATCAAACACGGTTTGTGCTAGCTCCTCGAAACTTGACAAAATGAAGTAGTTCTAAGTTCTATCTCTATGGTTTGTTTCCTCTTGAAGTACCCCATGCAGAGACTGGCGAAAAACACTTTGGTTTGAAAGGGGTTGCCAAGCTTCCAAAAAACTACTAGTTTGCTGAAATCTCAGCAAACATTTTTTCACCAAATCTTGATGATACTTGGTGGTAATGATCAGATAACTAATCCCACTTGGCTGCCCAATTTTTATTCTTCTAGGTTGAATCATTCGTTTCCAGTAACAGTTTGAATTTTTAGGTTTCACTCTGTTTTCTGCTATATAGATAGATGTGTTTGAAACTCTAAATCAAACACGGTTTGTGCTAGCTCCTTGAAACTTGACCAAATGAAGTAGTTCTAAGTTCTATCTCTATGGTTTGTTTCCTCTTGAAGTACCCCATGCAGAGACTGGCGAAAAACACTTTCGTTTGAAAGGGGTTGCCAAGCTTCCAAAAAACTACTAGTTTGCTGAAATCTCAGCAAACATTTTTTCACCAAATCTTGATGATACTTGGTGGTAATGATCAGTTCACTAATCCCACTTGGCTGCCCAACTTTCACTCTTCTAGGTTCAAGCGTTCGTTTCCAGTAACAGTTTGAATTTTTAGGTTTCACTCTGTTTTCTGCTATATAGATATTTGTGTTTGAAACTCTAAATCAAACACGGTTTGTGCTAGCTCCGTGAAACTTGACAAAATGAAGTTGTTCTAAGTTCTATCTCTATGGTTTGTTTCCTCTTGAAGTACCCCATGCAGAGACTGGGAAGAACACTTTGGTTTGAAAGGGGTTGAAAAGCTTCCAAAAAACTACTCGTTTGCTGAAATCTCAGCAAACATTTTTTCACCAAATCTTGATGATACTTGGTGGTAATGATCAGTTCACTAAGCCCACTTGGCTGCCCAATTTTCACTCTTCTAGGTTCAAGCGCTCGTTTCCAGTAACACTTTGAAATTTTAGGTTTCACTAAGTTTTCTGCTATATAGATAGATGTGTTTGAAACTCTAAATAAAACACGGTTTGTGCTAGCTCCGTGAAACTTGACAAAATGACGTAGTTCTAAGTTCTATCTCTATGGTTTGTTTCCTCTTGAAGTACCCCATGCAGAGACTGGCGAAGAACACTTTGGTTTGAAAGGGGTTGAGAAGCTTCCTAAAAACTACTCGTTTGCTGAAATCTCAGCAAACGTTTTTTCACCAAATCTTGATGATACTTGGTGGTAATGATAAGTTCACTAAGCCCACTTGGCTGCCCAATTTTCACTCTTCTAGGTTCAAGCGTTCGTTTCCAGTAACACTTTGAATTTTTAGGTTTCACTCTGTTTTCTGCTATATAGATAGATGTGTTTGAAACTCTAAATCAAACACGGTTTGTGCTAGCTCCGTGAAACTTGACAAAATCATGTAGTTCTAAGTTCTATCTCTATGGTTTGTTTCCTCTTGAAGTACCCCATGCAGAGACTGGCGAAGAACACTTTCGTTTGAAAGGGGTTGCCAAGCTTCCAAAAAACTTCTTGTTTGCTGAAATCTCAGCAAACATTTTTTCACCAAATCTTGATGATACTTGGTGGTAATGATCAGTTCACTAAGCCCACTTGGCTGCCCAATTTTCACTCTTCTAGGTTCAAGCGTTCGTTTCCAGTAACAGTTTGAATTTTTAGGT
>NW_027510849.1:0-30501 GCF_048772815.1 Callospermophilus lateralis
CAACGCCTCTCATTGAAAGTGTTATTCGCCAGTCTCTGCTTAAGGCTACATCAAGAGGAAACAAACCTTAGAGATAGAACGTAGAACTTCTTTATTGTTTCAAGTTTCAAGAAGCTAGCAAAAACCATGTTTGATTTAGAGTTCAAACTGCATCTGTCAATATAGGAGAAAACAGAGTGAAAACTAAAAATTCAAACTGTTACTGCAAAGGAATGCTTCAACCTAGGAGAACGAAACTTTAACATCCTCGTTTTATTGGTGTACTGCTCATTACTTGAAATTATCATGAAGGTCGGAAAAGAAAATATGTTGAGATTTCAGGAGACTGTAGTATTTTGGCAGCCTAACAACGCCTTTCATTGAATGTGTCTTTCGTCAGTCTCTGCTTAGGTCTACATCCAGAAGAAACAAAAAATAAAAATAGAATGTAGAACTACTTTACTGTTTCAAGTTTCAAGAAGCTAGCACAAACCGTGTTTGATTTAGAGTTCGAACTACATTTGTCAATACAGGAGAAAACAGAGTGAAACCTAAAATTCAAACTGTTACTCCAAAAGAATGCTTCAATCTAGGAGAACTAAACTTTGGCATCCAAGTGGGATTGGTGTACTGACCATTACTTGAAAGTTCATGAAGATTGGATTAAAAAATATATGTTGAGATTTCAGGAGACTCTAGTGTGTTGGAAGTTTGGCAACCCCTTTCAGTATAAGTGTTATTCGCCAGTCCCAGCTTTAGGATACAAGAGGAAACAAACCTTAGAGATAGAACGTAGAACTACTTTATTGTGTCAAGTTTCAAGAAGCTAGCACAAACCGTGTTTGATTTAGAGTTCTAACTGCATCTGTCAATATAGGAGAAAACAGAGTGAAACCTATAATTTCTAACTGTTCCTGCAAACGAATGCTACAACCTAGAAGAACAAAACTTGGGCATCCACGTTTGATTGGTGTACTGATCAATACTTGAAAGAATCATGAAGATTGGATGAAAAAATATATGTTGAGATTTTAGGAGACGGTAGTTTTTCGGAAGCTTAACAACGCCTCTCATTGAAAGTGTTATTCGCCAGTCTCTGCTTAAGGCTACATCAAGAGGAAACAAACCTTAGAGATAGAACGTAGAACTACTTTATTGTGTCAAGTTTCAAGAAGCTAGCACAATCCATGTTTGATTTAGAGTTTGAACTGCATCTGTCAATATAGGAGAAAACAGAGTGAAAACTAAAAATTCAAACTGTTACTGCAAACGAATGCTTCAACCTAGGAGAACGAAACTTGAACATCCTCGTTTTATTGGTGTACTGCTCATTACTTGAAATTATCATGAAGGTCAGAAAAAAAAATATGTTGAGATTTCAGGAGACTGTAGTATTTTGGCAGCCTAACAACGCCTTTCATTGAATGTGTCTTTCGTCAGTCTCTGCTTAGGTCTACATCCAGAGGAAACAAAAAATAAAAATAGATGTAGAACTACTTTACTGTTTCAAGTTTCAAGAAGCTAGCACAAACCGTGTTTGATTTAGAGTTCGAACTACATTTGTCAATATAGGAGAAAACAGAGTGAAACCTAAATATTCAAACTTTTACTCCAAAAGAATGCTTCAATCTAGGAGAACTAAACTTTGGCATCCAAGTGGAATGGTGTACTGATCATTACTTGAAAGTATCATGAAGATTGGATGAAAAAATATATGTTGAGATTTCAGGAGACTCTAGTGTGTTGGAAGTTTGGCAACCCCTTTCAGTATAAGTGTTATTCGCCAGTCCCAGCTTTAGGATACAAGAGGAAACAAACCTTAGAGATAGAACGTAGAACTACTTTATTGTGTCAAGTTTCAAGAAGCTAGCACAAACCGTGTTTGATTTAGAGTTCTAACTGCATCTGTCAATATAGGAGAAAACAGAGTGAAACCTATAATTTCTAACTGTTCCTGCAAACGAATGCTACAACCTAGAAGAACAAAACTTGGGCATCCACGTTTGATTGGTGTACTGATCAATACTTGAAAGAATCATGAAGATTGGATGAAAAAATATATGTTGAGATTTCAGGAGACGGTGGTTTTTTGGAAGCTTAACAACGCCTCTCATTGAAAGTGTTATTCGCCAGTCTCTCCTTAAGGCTACATCAAGAGGAAACAAACCTTAGAGATAGAACGTAGAACTACTTTATTGTGTCAAGTTTCAAGAAGCTAGCACAAACCATGTTTGATTTAGAGTTCGAACTGCATCTGTCAATATAGGAGAAAACAGAGTGAATACTAAAAATTCAAACTGTTACTGCAAAGGAATGCTTCAACCTAGGAGAACGAAACTTGAACATCCACGTTTTATTGGTGTACTGCTCATTACTTGAAATTATCATGAAGGTCGGAAAAAAAAAATATGTTGAGATTTCAGGAGACTGTAGTATTTTGGCAGCCTAACAACGCCTTTCATTGAATGTGTCTTTCGTCAGTCTCTGCATAGGTCTACATCCAGAGGAAACAAAAAATAAAAATAGAATGTAGAACTACTTTACTGTTTCAAGTTTCAAGAAGCTAGCACAAACCGTGTTTGATTTAGAGTTCGAACTACATTTGTCAATATAGGAGAAAACAGAGTGAAACCTAAAAATTCAAAATGTTACTCCAAAAGAATGCTTCAATCTAGGAGAACTAAACTTTGGCATCCAAGTGGGATTGGTGTACTGATCATTACTTGAAAGTATCATGAAGATTGGATGAAAAAATATATGTTGAGATTTCAGGAGACTCTAGTGTGTTGGAAGTTTGGCAACCCCTTTCAGTATAAGTGTTATTCGCCAGTCCCAGCTTTAGGATACAAGAGGAAACAAACCTTAGAGATAGAACGTAGAACTACTTTATTGTGTCAAGTTTCAAGAAGCTAGCACAAACCGTGTTTGATTTAGAGTTCAAACTGCATCTGTCAATATAGGAGAAAACAGAGTGAAACCTATAATTTCTAACTGTTCCTGCAAACGAATGCTACAACATAGAAGAACAAAACTTGGGCATCAACGTTTGATTGGTGTACTGATCAATACTTGAAAGAATCATGAAGATTGGATGAAAAAATGTATGTTGAGATTTCAGGAGACGGTAGTTTTTCGGAAGCTTAACAACGCCTCTCATTGAAAGTGTTATTCGCCAGTCTCTGCTTAAGGCTACATCAAGAGGAAACAAACCTTAGAGATAGAACGTAGAACTTCTTTATTGTTTCAAGTTTCAAGAAGCTAGCAAAAACCATGTTTGATTTAGAGTTCAAACTGCATCTGTCAATATAGGAGAAAACAGAGTGAAAACTAAAAATTCAAACTGTTACTGCAAAGGAATGCTTCAACCTAGGAGAACGAAACTTTAACATCCTCGTTTTATTGGTGTACTGCTCATTACTTGAAATTATCATGAAGGTCGGAAAAAAAAATATGTTGAGATTTCAGGAGACTGTAGTATTTTGGCAGCCTAACAACGCCTTTCATTGAATGTGTCTTTCGTCAGTCTCTGCTTAGGTCTACATCCAGAAGAAACAAAAAATAAAAATAGAATGTAGAACTACTTTACTGTTTCAAGTTTCAAGAAGCTAGCACAAACCGTGTTTGATTTAGAGTTCGAACTACATTTGTCAATACAGGAGAAAACAGAGTGAAACCTAAAAATTCAAACTGTTACTCCAAAAGAATGCTTCAATCTAGGAGAACTAAACTTTGGCATCCAAGTGGGATTGGTGTACTGACCATTACTTGAAAGTTCATGAAGATTGGATTAAAAAAATATATGTTGAGATTTCAGGAGACTCTAGTGTGTTGGAAGTTTGGCAACCCCTTTCAGTATAAGTGTTATTCGCCAGTCCCAACTTTAGGATACAAGAGGAAACAAACCTTAGAGATAGAACGTAGAACTACTTTATTGTGTCAAGTTTCAAGAAGCTAGCACAAACCGTGTTTGATTTACAGTTCTAACTGCATCTGTCAATATAGGAGAAAACAGAGTGAAACCTATAATTTCTAACTGTTCCTGCAAACCAATGCTACAACCAAGAAGAACAAAACTTGGGCATCCACGTTTGATTGGTGTACTGATCAATACTTGAAAGAATCATGAAGATTGGATGAAAAAATATATGTTGAGATTTCAGGAGACGGTAGTTTTTCGGAAGCTTAACAACGCCTCTCATTGAAAGTGTTATTCGCCAGTCTCTGCTTAAGGCTACATCAAGAGGAAACAAACCTTAGAGATAGAACGTACAACTACTTTATTGTGTCAAGTTTCAAGAAGCTAGCAAAAACCATGTTTGATTTAGAGTTCAAACTGCATCTGTCAATATAGGAGAAAACAGAGTGAAAACTAAAAATTCAAACTGTTACTGCAAAGGAATGCTTCAACCTAGGAGAACGAAACTTTAACATCCTCGTTTTATTGGTGTACTGCTCATTACTTGAAATTATCATGAAGGTCGGAAAAAAAATATGTTGAGATTTCAGGAGACTGTAGTATTTTGGCAGCCTAACAACGCCTTTCATTGAATGTGTCTTTCGTCAGTCTCTGCTTAGGTCTACATCCAGAGGAAACAAAAAGTAAAAATAGAATGTAGAACTACTTTACTGTTTCAAGTTTCAAGAAGCTAGCACAAACCGTGTTTGATTTAGAGTTCGAACTACATTTGTCAATATAGGAGAAAACAGAGTGAAACCTAAAAATTCAACCTGTTACTCCAAAAGAATGCTTCAATCTAGGAGAACTAACCTTTGGCATCCAAGTGGGATTGGTGTACTGACCATTACTTGAAAGTATCATGAAGATTGGATGAAAAAATATATGTTGAGATTTCAGGAGACTCTAGTGTGTTGGAAGTTTGGCAACCCCTTTCAGTATAAGTGTTATTCGACAGTCCCAGCTTTAGGATACAAGAGGAAACAAACCTTAGAGATAGAACGTAGAACTACTTTATTGTGTCAAGTTTCAAGAAGCTAGCACGAACCGTGTTTGATTTAGAGTGTGAACTGCATCTGTCAATAAAGGAGAAAACAGAGTGAAACCTATAATTTCTAACTGTTCCTGCAAACGAATGCTACAACCTAGAAGAACAAAACTTGGGCATCCACGTTTGATTGGTGTACTGATCAATACTTGAAAGAATCATGAAGATTGGATGAAAAAATATATGTTGGGATTTCAGGAGACGGTAGTTTTTTGGAAGCTTAACAACGCCTTTCATTGAAAGTGTTATTCGCCAGTCTCTGCTTAAGGCTACATCAAGAGGAAACAAACCTTAGAGATAGAACGTAGAACTACTTTATTGTGTCAAGTTTCAAGAAGCTAGCACAAACCATGTTTGATTTAGAGTTCGAACTTCATCTGTCAATATAGGAGAAAACAGAGTGAAAACTAAAAATTCAAGCTGTTACTGCAAACGAATGCTTCAATCTAGGAGAATGAAACTTGAACATCCACGTTTTATTGGTGTACTGCTCATTACTTGAAATTATCATGAAGGTCGGAAAAAAAAATATGTTGAGATTTCAGGAGACTGTAGTATTTTGGCAGCCTAACAACGCCTTTAATTGAATGTGTCTTTCGTCAGTCTCTGCTTAGGTCTACATCCAGAGGAAACAAAAAATAAAAATAGAATGTAGAACTACTTTACTGTTTCAAGTTTCAAGAAGCTAGCACAAACCGTGTTTGATTTAGAGTTCGAACTACATTTGTCAATATAGGAGAAAACAGAGTGAAACCTAAAAATTCAACCTGTTACTCCAAAAGAATGCTTCAATCTAGGAGAACTAACCTTTGGCATCCAAGTGGGATTGGTGTACTGATCATTACTTGAAATTATCATGAAGATTGGATGAAAAAATATATGTTGAGATTTCAGGAGACTCTAGTGTGTTGGATGTTTGGCAACCCCTTTCAGTATGTTATTCGCCAGTCCCAGCTTTAGGATACAAGAGGAAACAAACCTTAGAGATAGAACGTAGAACTACTTTATTGTGTCAAGTTTCAAGAAGCTAGCACAAACCGTGTTTGATTTAGAGTTCTAACTGCATCTGTCAATATAGGAGAAAACAGAGTGAAACCTATAATTTCTAACTGTTCCTGCAAACGAATGCTACAACCTAGAAGAACAAAACTTGGGCATCCACGTTTGATTGGTGTACTAATCAATACTTGAAAGAATCATGAAGATTGGATGAAAAAATATATGTTGAGATTTCAGGAGACGGTAGTTTTTTGGAAGCTTAACAACGCCTCTCATTGAAAGTGTTATTCGCCAGTCTCTCCTTAAGGCTACATCAAGAGGAAACAAACCTTAGAGATAGAACGTAGAACTACTTTATTGTGTCAAGTTTCAAGAAGCTAGCACAAACCGTGTTTGATTTAGAGTTCTAACTGCATCTGTCAATATAGGAGAAAACAGAGTGAAACCTATAATTTCTAAGTGTTCCTGCAAACGAATGCTACAACCTAGAAGATCAAAACTTGGGCATCCACGTTTGATTGGTGTACTGATCAATACTTGAAAGAATCATGAAGATTGGATGAAAAAATATATGTTGAGATTTCAGGAGACGGTGGTTTTTTGGAAGCTTAACAAGGCCTCTCATTGAAAGTGTTATTCGCCAGTCTCTCCTTAAGGCTACATCAAGAGGAAACAAACCTTAGAGATAGAACGTAGAACTACTTTATTGTGTCAAGTTTCAAGAAGCTAGCACAAACCATGTTTGATTTAGAGTTCGAACTGCATCTGTCAATATAGGAGAAAACAGAGTGAATACTAAAAATTCAAACTGTTACTGCAAAGGAATGCTTCAACCTAGGAGAACGAAACTTGAACATCCACGTTTTATTGGTGTACTGCTCATTACTTGAAATTATCATGAAGGTCGGAAAAAAAAATATGTTGAGATTTCAGGAGACTGTAGTATTTTGGCAGCCTAACAACGCCTTTCATTGAATGTGTCTTTCGTCAGTCTCTGCATAAGTCTACATCCAGAGGAAACAAAAAATAAAAATAGAATGTAGAACTACTTTACTGTTTCAAGTTTCAAGAAGCTAGCACAAACCGTGTTTGATTTAGAGTTCGAACTACATTTGTCAATATAGGAGAAAACAGAGTGAAACCTAAAAATTCAAAATGTTACTCCAAAAGAATGCTTCAATCTAGGAGAACTAAACTTTGGCATCCAAGTTGGATTGGTGTACTGATCATTACTTGAAAGTATCATGAAGATTGGATGAAAAAATATATGTTGAGATTTCAGGAGACTCTAGTGTGTTGGAAGTTTGGCAACCCCTTTCAGTATAAGTGTTATTCGCCAGTCCCAGCTTTAGGATACAAGAGGAAACAAACCTTAGAGATAGAACGTAGAACTACTTTATTGTGTCAAGTTTCAAGAAGCTAGCACAAACCGTGTTTGATTTAGAGTTCTAACTGCATCTGTCAATATAGGAGAAAACAGAGTGAAACCTATAATTTCTAACTGTTCCTGCAAACGAATGCTACAACCTAGAAGAACAAAACTTGGGCATCCACGTTTGATTGGTGTACTAATCAATACTTGAAAGAATCATGAAGATTGGATGAAAAAATATATGTTGAGATTTCAGGAGACGGTAGTTTTTTGGAAGCTTAACAACGCCTCTCATTGAAAGTGTTATTCGCCAGTCTCTCCTTAAGGCTACATCAAGAGGAAACAAACCTTAGAGATAGAACGTAGAACTACTTTATTGTGTCAAGTTTCAAGAAGCTAGCACAAACCGTGTTTGATTTAGAGTTCTAACTGCATCTGTCAATATAGGAGAAAACAGAGTGAAACCTATAATTTCTAAGTGTTCCTGCAAACGAATGCTACAACCTAGAAGAACAAAACTTGGGCATCCACGTTTGATTGGTGTACTGATCAATACTTGAAAGAATCATGAAGATTGGATGAAAAAATATATGTTGAGATTTCAGGAGACGGTGGTTTTTTGGAAGCTTAACAACGCCTCTCATTGAAAGTGTTATTCGCCAGTCTCTCCTTAAGGCTACATCAAGAGGAAACAAACCTTAGAGATAGAACGTAGAACTACTTTATTGTGTCAAGTTTCAAGAAGCTAGCACAAACCATGTTTGATTTAGAGTTCGAACTGCATCTGTCAATATAGGAGAAAACAGAGTGAATACTAAAAATTCAAACTGTTACTGCAAAGGAATGCTTCAACCTAGGAGAACGAAACTTGAACATCCACGTTTTATTGGTGTACTGCTCATTACTTGAAATTATCATGAAGGTCGGAAAAAAAAATATGTTGAGATTTCAGGAGACTGTAGTATTTTGGCAGCCTAACAACGCCTTTCATTGAATGTGTCTTTCGTCAGTCTCTGCATAGGTCTACATCCAGAGGAAACAAAAAATAAAAATAGAATGTAGAACTACTTTACTGTTTCAAGTTTCAAGAAGCTAGCACAAACCGTGTTTGATTTAGAGTTCGAACTACATTTGTCAATATAGGAGAAAACAGAGTGAAACCTAAAAATTCAAAATGTTACTCCAAAAGAATGCTTCAATCTAGGAGAACTAAACTTTGGCATCCAAGTGGGATTGGTGTACTGATCATTACTTGAAAGTATCATGAAGATTGGATGAAAAAATATATGTTGAGATTTCAGGAGACTCTAGTGTGTTGGAAGTTTATCAACCCCTTTCAGTATAAGTGTTATTCGCCAGTCCCAGCTTTAGGATACAAGAGGAAACAAACCTTAGAGATAGAACGTAGAACTACTTTATTGTGTCAAGTTTCAAGAAGCTAGCACAAACCGTGTTTGATTTAGAGTTCAAACTGCATCTGTCAATATGGGAGAAAACAGAGTGAAACCTATAATTTCTAACTGTTCCTGCAAACGAATGCTACAACATAGAAGAACAAAACTTGGGCATCAACGTTTGATTGGTGTACTGATCAATACTTGAAAGAATCATGAAGATTGGATGAAAAAATGTATGTTGAGATTTCAGGAGACGGTAGTTTTTCGGAAGCTTAACAACGCCTCTCATTGAAAGTGTTATTCGCCAGTCTCTGCTTAAGGCTACATCAAGAGGAAACAAACCTTAGAGATAGAACGTAGAACTTCTTTATTGTTTCAAGTTTCAAGAAGCTAGCAAAAACCATGTTTGATTTAGAGTTCAAACTGCATCTGTCAATATAGGAGAAAACAGAGTGAAAACTAAAAATTCAAACTGTTACTGCAAAGGAATGCTTCAACCTAGGAGAACGAAACTTTAACATCCTCGTTTTATTGGTGTACTGCTCATTACTTGAAATTATCATGAAGGTCGGAAAAAAAAATATGTTGAGATTTCAGGAGACTGTAGTATTTTGGCAGCCTAACAACGCCTTTCATTGAATGTGTCTTTCGTCAGTCTCTGCTTAGGTCTACATCCAGAGGAAACAAAAAGTAAAAATAGAATGTAGAACTACTTTACTGTTTCAAGTTTCAAGAAGCTAGCCAAACCGTGTTTGATTTAGAGTTCGAACTACATTTGTCAATATAGGAGAAAACAGAGTGAAACCTAAAAATTCAACCTGTTACTCCAAAAGAATGCTTCAATCTAGGAGAACTAACCTTTGGCATCCAAGTGGGATTGGTGTACTGACCATTACTTGAAAGTATCATGAAGATTGGATGAAAAAATATATGTTGAGATTTCAGGAGACTCTAGTGTGTTGGAAGTTTGGCAACCCCTTTCAGTATAAGTGTTATTCGACAGTCCCAGCTTTAGGATACAAGAGGAAACAAACCTTAGAGATAGAACGTAGAACTACTTTATTGTGTCAAGTTTCAAGAAGCTAGCACGAACCGTGTTTGATTTAGAGTGTGAACTGCATCTGTCAATAAAGGAGAAAACAGAGTGAAACCTATAATTTCTAACTGTTCCTGCAAACGAATGCTACAACCTAGAAGAACAAAACTTGGGCATCCACGTTTGATTGGTGTACTGATCAATACTTGAAAGAATCATGAAGATTGGATGAAAAAATATATGTTGGGATTTCAGGAGACGGTAGTTTTTTGGAAGCTTAACAACGCCTTTCATTGAAAGTGTTATTCGCCAGTCTCTGCTTAAGGCTACATCAAGAGGAAACAAACCTTAGAGATAGAACGTAGAACTACTTTATTGTGTCAAGTTTCAAGAAGCTAGCACAAACCATGTTTGATTTAGAGTTCGAACTTCATCTGTCAATATAGGAGAAAACAGAGTGAAAACTAAAAATTCAAGCTGTTACTGCAAACGAATGCTTCAATCTAGGAGAATGAAACTTGAACATCCACGTTTTATTGGTGTACTGCTCATTACTTGAAATTATCATGAAGGTCGGAAAAAAAAATATGTTGAGATTTCAGGAGACTGTAGTATTTTGGCAGCCTAACAACGCCTTTAATTGAATGTGTCTTTCGTCAGTCTCTGCTTAGGTCTACATCCAGAGGAAACAAAAAATAAAAATAGAATGTAGAACTACTTTACTGTTTCAAGTTTCAAGAAGCTAGCACAAACCGTGTTTGATTTAGAGTTCGAACTACATTTGTCAATATAGGAGAAAACAGAGTGAAACCTTAAAATTCAACCTGTTACTCCAAAAGAATGCTTCAATCTAGGAGAACTAACCTTTGGCATCCAAGTGGGATTGGTGTACTGATCATTACTTGAAAGTATCATGAAGATTGGATGAAAAAATATATGTTGAGATTTCAGGAGACTCTAGTGTGTTGGAAGTTTGGCAACCCCTTTCAGTATAAGTGTTATTCGCGAGTCCCAGCTTTAGGATACAAGAGGAAACAAACCTTAGAGATAGAACGTAGAACTACTTTATTGTGTCAAGTTTCAAGAAGCTAGCACAAACCGTGTTTGATTTAGAGTTCTAACTGCATCTGTCAATATAGGAGAAAACAGAGTGAAACCTATAATTTCTAACTGTTCCTGCAAACGAATGCTACAACCTAGAAGAACAAAACGTGGGCATCCACGTTTGATTGGTGTACTAATCAATACTTGAAAGAATCATGAAGATTGGATGAAAAAATATATGTTGAGATTTCAGGAGACGGTAGTTTTTTGGAAGCTTAACAACGCCTCTCATTGAAAGTGTTATTCGCCAGTCTCTCCTTAAGGCTACATCAAGAGGAAACAAACCTTAGAGATAGAACGTAGAACTACTTTATTGTGTCAAGTTTCAAGAAGCTAGCACAAACCGTGTTTGATTTAGAGTTCTAACTGCATCTGTCAATATAGGAGAAAACAGAGTGAAACCTATAATTTCTAAGTGTTCCTGCAAACGAATGCTACAACCTAGAAGAACAAAACTTGGGCATCCACGTTTGATTGGTGTACTGATCAATACTTGAAAGAATCATGAAGATTGGATGAAAAAATATATGTTGAGATTTCAGGAGACAGTGGTTTTTTGGAAGCTTAACAACGCCTCTCATTGAAAGTGTTATTCGCCAGTCTCTCCTTAAGGCTACATCAAGAGGAAACAAACCTTAGAGATAGAACGTAGAACTACTTTATTGTGTCAAGTTTCAAGAAGCTAGCACAAACCATGTTTGATTTAGAGTTCGAACTGCATCTGTCAATATAGGAGAAAACAGAGTGAATACTAAAAATTCAAACTGTTACTGCAAAGGAATGCTTCAACCTAGGAGAACGAAACTTGAACATCCACGTTTTATTGGTGTACTGCTCATTACTTGAAATTATCATGAAGGTCGGAAAAAAAAATATGTTGAGATTTCAGGAGACTGTAGTATTTTGGCAGCCTAACAACGCCTTTCATTGAATGTGTCTTTCGTCAGTCTCTGCATAGGTCTACATCCAGAGGAAACAAAAAATAAAAATAGAATGTAGAACTACTTTACTGTTTCAAGTTTCAAGAAGCTAGCACAAACCGTGTTTGATTTAGAGTTCGAACTACATTTGTCAATATAGGAGAAAACAGAGTGAAACCTAAAAATTCAAAATGTTACTCCAAAAGAATGCTTCAATCTAGGAGAACTAAACTTTGGCATCCAAGTGGGACTGGTGTACTGATCATTACTTGAAAGTATCATGAAGATTGGATGAAAAAATATATGTTGAGATTTCAGGAGACTCTAGTGTGTTGGAAGTTTATCAACCCCTTTCAGTATAAGTGTTATTCGCCAGTCCCAGCTTTAGGATACAAGAGGAAACAAACCTTAGAGATAGAACGTAGAACTACTTTATTGTGTCAAGTTTCAAGAAGCTAGCACAAACCGTGTTTGATTTAGAGTTCAAACTGCATCTGTCAATATAGGAGAAAACAGAGTGAAACCTATAATTTCTAACTGTTCCTGCAAACGAATGCTACAACATAGAAGAACAAAACTTGGGCATCAACGTTTGATTGGTGTACTGATCAATACTTGAAAGAATCATGAAGATTGGATGAAAAAATGTATGTTGAGATTTCAGGAGACGGTAGTTTTTCGGAAGCTTAACAACGCCTCTCATTGAAAGTGTTATTCGCCAGTCTCTGCTTAAGGCTACATCAAGAGGAAACAAACCTTAGAGATAGAACGTAGAACTTCTTTATTGTTTCAAGTTTCAAGAAGCTAGCAAAAACCATGTTTGATTTAGAGTTCAAACTGCATCTGTCAATATAGGAGAAAACAGAGTGAAAACTAAAAATTCAAACTGTTACTGCAAAGGAATGCTTCAACCTAGGAGAACGAAACTTTAACATCCTCGTTTTATTGGTGTACTGCTCATTACTTGAAATTATCATGAAGGTCGGAAAAGAAAATATGTTGAGATTTCAGGAGACTGTAGTATTTTGGCAGCCTAACAACGCCTTTCATTGAATGTGTCTTTCGTCAGTCTCTGCTTAGGTCTACATCCAGAGGAAACAAAAAGTAAAAATAGAATGTAGAACTACTTTACTGTTTCAAGTTTCAAGAAGCTAGCACAAACCGTGTTTGATTTAGAGTTCGAACTACATTTGTCAATATAGGAGAAAACAGAGTGAAACCTAAAAATTCAACCTGTTACTCCAAAAGAATGCTTCAATCTAGGAGAACTAACCTTTGGCATCCAAGTGGGATTGGTGTACTGATCATTACTTGAAAGTATCATGAAGATTGGATGAAAAAATATATGTTGAGATTTCAGGAGACTCTAGTGTGTTGGATGTTTGGCAACCCCTTTCAGTATAAGTGTTATTCGCCAGTCCCAGCTTTAGGATACAAGAGGAAACAAACCTTAGAGATAGAACGTAGAACTACTTTATTGTGTCAAGTTTCAAGAAGCTAGCACAAACCGTGTTTGATTTAGAGTTCTAACTGCATCTGTCAATATAGGAGAAAACAGAGTGAAACCTATAATTTCTAACTGTTCCTGCAAACGAATGCTACAACCTAGAAGAACAAAACTTGGGCATCCACGTTTGATTGGTGTACTAATCAATACTTGAAAGAATCATGAAGATTGGATGAAAAAATATATGTTGAGATTTCAGGAGACGGTAGTTTTTTGGAAGCTTAACAACGCCTCTCATTGAAAGTGTTATTCGCCAGTCTCTCCTTAAGGCTACATCAAGAGGAAACAAACCTTAGAGATAGAACGTAGAACTACTTTATTGTGTCAAGTTTCAAGAAGCTAGCACAAACCGTGTTTGATTTAGAGTTCTAACTGCATCTGTCAATATAGGAGAAAACAGAGTGAAAGCTATAATTTCTAAGTGTTCCTGCAAACGAATGCTACAACCTAGAAGAACAAAACTTGGGCATCCACGTTTGATTGGTGTACTGATCAATACTTGAAAGAATCATGAAGATTGGATGAAAAAATATATGTTGAGATTTCAGGAGACGGTGGTTTTTTGGAAGCTTAACAACGCCTCTCATTGAAAGTGTTATTCGCCAGTCTCTCCTTAAGGCTACATCAAGAGGAAACAAACCTTAGAGATAGAACGTAGAACTACTTTATTGTGTCAAGTTTCAAGAAGCTACCACAAACCATGTTTGATTTAGAGTTCGAACTGCATCTGTCAATATAGGAGAAAACAGAGTGAATACTAAAAATTCAAACTGTTACTGCAAAGGAATGCTTCAACCTAGGAGAACGAAACTTGAACATCCACGTTTTATTGGTGTACTGCTCATTACTTGAAATTATCATGAAGGTCGGAAAAAAAAATATGTTGAGATTTCAGGAGACTGTAGTATTTTGGCAGCCTAACAACGCCTTTCATTGAATGTGTCTTTCGTCAGTCTCTGCATAGGTCTACATCCAGAAGAAACAAAAAATAAAAATAGAATGTAGAACTACTTTACTGTTTCAAGTTTCAAGAAGCTAGCACAAACCGTGTTTGATTTAGAGTTCGAACTACATTTGTCAATATAGGAGAAAACAGAGTGAAACCTAAAAATTCAAAATGTTACTCCAAAAGAATGCTTCAATCTAGGAGAACTAAACTTTGGCATCCAAGTGGGATTGGTGTACTGATCATTACTTGAAAGTATCATGAAGATTGGATGAAAAAATATATGTTGAGATTTCAGGAGACTCTAGTGTGTTGGAAGTTTATCAACCCCTTTCAGTATAAGTGTTATTCGCCAGTCCCAGCTTTAGGATACAAGAGGAAACAAACCTTAGAGATAGAACGTAGAACTACTTTATTGTGTCAAGTTTCAAGAAGCTAGCACAAACCGTGTTTGATTTAGAGTTCAAACTGCATCTGTCAATATAGGAGAAAACAGAGTGAAACCTATAATTTCTAACTGTTCCTGCAAACGAATGCTACAACATAGAAGAACAAAACTTGGGCATCAACGTTTGATTGGTGTACTGATCAATACTTGAAAGAATCATGAAGATTGGATGAAAAAATGTATGTTGAGATTTCAGGAGACGGTAGTTTTTCGGAAGCTTAACAACGCCTCTCATTGAAAGTGTTATTCGCCAGTCTCTGCTTAAGGCTACATCAAGAGGAAACAAACCTTAGAGATAGAACGTAGAACTTCTTTATTGTTTCAAGTTTCAAGAAGCTAGCAAAAACCATGTTTGATTTAGAGTTCAAACTGCATCTGTCAATATAGGAGAAAACAGAGTGAAAACTAAAAATTCAAACTGTTACTGCAAAGGAATGCTTCAACCTAGGAGAACGAAACTTTAACATCCTCGTTTTATTGGTGTACTGCTCATTACTTGAAATTATCATGAAGGTCGGAAAAGAAAATATGTTGAGATTTCAGGAGACTGTAGTATTTTGGCAGCCTAACAACGCCTTTCATTGAATGTGTCTTTCGTCAGTCTCTGCTTAGGTCTACATCCAGAAGAAACAAAAAATAAAAATAGAATGTAGAACTACTTTACTGTTTCAAGTTTCAAGAAGCTAGCACAAACCGTGTTTGATTTAGAGTTCGAACTACATTTGTCAATACAGGAGAAAACAGAGTGAAACCTAAAAATTCAAACTGTTACTCCAAAAGAATGCTTCAATCTAGGAGAACTAAACTTTGGCATCCAAGTGGGATTGGTGTACTGACCATTACTTGAAAGTTCATGAAGATTGGATTAAAAAAATATATGTTGAGATTTCAGGAGACTCTAGTGTGTTGGAAGTTTGGCAACCCCTTTCAGTATAAGTGTTATTCGCCAGTCCCAGCTTTAGGATACAAGAGGAAACAAACCTTAGAGATAGAACGTAGAACTACTTTATTGTGTCAAGTTTCAAGAAGCTAGCACAAACCGTGTTTGATTTAGAGTTCTAACTGCATCTGTCAATATAGGAGAAAACAGAGTGAAACCTATAATTTCTAACTGTTCCTGCAAACGAATGCTACAACCTAGAAGAACAAAACTTGGGCATCCACGTTTGATTGGTGTACTGATCAATACTTGAAAGAATCATGAAGATTGGATGAAAAAATGTATGTTGAGATTTCAGGAGACGGTAGTTTTTCGGAAGCTTAACAACGCCTCTCATTGAAAGTGTTATTCGCCAGTCTCTGCTTAAGGCTACATCAAGAGGAAACAAACCTTAGAGATAGAACGTAGAACTTCTTTATTGTTTCAAGTTTCAAGAAGCTAGCAAAAACCATGTTTGATTTAGAGTTCAAACTGCATCTGTCAATATAGGAGAAAACAGAGTGAAAACTAAAAATTCAAACTGTTACTGCAAAGGAATGCTTCAACCTAGGAGAACGAAACTTTAACATCCTCGTTTTATTGGTGTACTGCTCATTACTTGAAATTATCATGAAGGTCGGAAAAGAAAATATGTTGAGATTTCAGGAGACTGTAGTATTTTGGCAGCCTAACAACGCCTTTCATTGAATGTGTCTTTCGTCAGTCTCTGCTTAGGTCTACATCCAGAGGAAACAAAAAGTAAAAATAGAATGTAGAACTACTTTACTGTTTCAAGTTTCAAGAAGCTAGCACAAACCGTGTTTGATTTAGAGTTCAAACTACATTTGTCAATATAGGAGAAAACAGAGTGAAAACTAAAAATTCAACCTGTTACTCCAAAAGAATGCTTCAATCTAGGAGAACTAACCTTTGGCATCCAAGTGGGATTGGTGTACTGATCATTACTTGAAAGTATCATGAAGATTGGATGAAAAAATATATGTTGAGATTTCAGGAGACTCTAGTGTGTTGGATGTTTGGCAACCCCTTTCAGTATAAGTGTTATTCGCCAGTCCCAGCTTTAGGATACAAGAGGAAACAAACCTTAGAGATAGAACGTAGAACTACTTTATTGTGTCAAGTTTCAAGAAGCTAGCACAAACCGTGTTTGATTTAGAGTTCTAACTGCATCTGTCAATATAGGAGAAAACAGAGTGAAACCTATAATTTCTAACTGTTCCTGCAAACGAATGCTACAACCTAGAAGAACAAAACTTGGGCATCCACGTTTGATTGGTGTACTAATCAATACTTGAAAGAATCATGAAGATTGGATGAAAAAATATATGTTGAGATTTCAGGAGACGGTAGTTTTTTGGAAGCTTAACAACGCCTCTCATTGAAAGTGTTATTCGCCAGTCTCTCCTTAAGGCTACATCAAGAGGAAACAAACCTTAGAGATAGAACGTAGAACTACTTTATTGTGTCAAGTTTCAAGAAGCTAGCACAAACCGTGTTTGATTTAGAGTTCTAACTGCATCTGTCAATATAGGAGAAAACAGAGTGAAACCTATAATTTCTAAGTGTTCCTGCAAACGAATGCTACAACCTAGAAGAACAAAACTTGGGCATCCACGTTTGATTGGTGTACTGATCAATACTTGAAAGAATCATGAAGATTGGATGAAAAAATATATGTTGAGATTTCAGGAGACGGTGGTTTTTTGGAAGCTTAACAACGCCTCTCATTGAAAGTGTTATTCGCCAGTCTCTCCTTAAGGCTACATCAAGAGGAAACAAACCTTAGAGATAGAACGTAGAACTACTTTATTGTGTCAAGTTTCAAGAAGCTAGCACAAACCATGTTTGATTTAGAGTTCGAACTGCATCTGTCAATATAGGAGAAAACAGAGTGAATACTAAAAATTCAAACTGTTACTGCAAAGGAATGCTTCAACCTAGGAGAACGAAACTTGAACATCCACGTTTTATTGGTGTACTGCTCATTACTTGAAATTATCATGAAGGTCGGAAAAAAAAATATGTTGAGATTTCAGGAGACTGTAGTATTTTGGCAGCCTAACAACGCCTTTCATTGAATGTGTCTTTCGTCAGTCTCTGCATAAGTCTACATCCAGAGGAAACAAAAAATAAAAATAGAATGTAGAACTACTTTACTGTTTCAAGTTTCAAGAAGCTAGCACAAACCGTGTTTGATTTAGAGTTCGAACTACATTTATCAATATAGGAGAAAACAGAGTGAAACCTAAAAATTCAAAATGTTACTCCAAAAGAATGCTTCAATCTAGGAGAACTAAACTTTGGCATCCAAGTTGGATTGGTGTACTGATCATTACTTGAAAGTATCATGAAGATTGGATGAAAAAATATATGTTGAGATTTCAGGAGACTCTAGTGTGTTGGAAGTTTGGCAACCCCTTTCAGTATAAGTGTTATTCGCCAGTCCCAGCTTTAGGATACAAGAGGAAACAAACCTTAGAGATAGAACGTAGAACTACTTTATTGTGTCAAGTTTCAAGAAGCTAGCACAAACCGTGTTTGATTTAGAGTTCTAACTGCATCTGTCAATATAGGAGAAAACAGAGTGAAACCTATAATTTCTAACTGTTCCTGCAAACGAATGCTACAACCTAGAAGAACAAAACTTGGGCATCCACGTTTGATTGGTGTACTGATCAATACTTGAAAGAATCATGAAGATTGGATGAAAAAATGTATGTTGAGATTTCAGGAGACGGTAGTTTTTCGGAAGCTTAACAACGCCTCTCATTGAAAGTGTTATTCGCCAGTCTCTGCTTAAGGCTACATCAAGAGGAAACAAACCTTAGAGATAGAACGTAGAACTTCTTTATTGTTTCAAGTTTCAAGAAGCTAGCAAAAACCATGTTTGATTTAGAGTTCAAACTGCATCTGTCAATATAGGAGAAAACAGAGTGAAAACTAAAAATTCAAACTGTTACTGCAAAGGAATGCTTCAACCTAGGAGAACGAAACTTTAACATCCTCGTTTTATTGGTGTACTGCTCATTACTTGAAATTATCATGAAGGTCGGAAAAGAAAATATGTTGAGATTTCAGGAGACTGTAGTATTTTGGCAGCCTAACAACGCCTTTCATTGAATGTGTCTTTCGTCAGTCTCTGCTTAGGTCTACATCCAGAGGAAACAAAAAGTAAAAATAGAATGTAGAACTACTTTACTGTTTCAAGTTTCAAGAAGCTAGCACAAACCGTGTTTGATTTAGAGTTCAAACTACATTTGTCAATATAGGAGAAAACAGAGTGAAAACTAAAAATTCAACCTGTTACTCCAAAAGAATGCTTCAATCTAGGAGAACTAACCTTTGGCATCCAAGTGGGATTGGTGTACTGATCATTACTTGAAAGTATCATGAAGATTGGATGAAAAAATATATGTTGAGATTTCAGGAGACTCTAGTGTGTTGGATGTTTGGCAACCCCTTTCAGTATAAGTGTTATTCGCCAGTCCCAGCTTTAGGATACAAGAGGAAACAAACCTTAGAGATAGAACGTAGAACTACTTTATTGTGTCAAGTTTCAAGAAGCTAGCACAAACCGTGTTTGATTTAGAGTTCTAACTGCATCTGTCAATATAGGAGAAAACAGAGTGAAACCTATAATTTCTAACTGTTCCTGCAAACGAATGCTACAACCTAGAAGAACAAAACTTGGGCATCCACGTTTGATTGGTGTACTAATCAATACTTGAAAGAATCATGAAGATTGGATGAAAAAATATATGTTGAGATTTCAGGAGACGGTAGTTTTTTGGAAGCTTAACAACGCCTCTCATTGAAAGTGTTATTCGCCAGTCTCTCCTTAAGGCTACATCAAGAGGAAACAAACCTTAGAGATAGAACGTAGAACTACTTTATTGTGTCAAGTTTCAAGAAGCTAGCACAAACCGTGTTTGATTTAGAGTTCTAACTGCATCTGTCAATATAGGAGAAAACAGAGTGAAACCTATAATTTCTAAGTGTTCCTGCAAACGAATGCTACAACCTAGAAGAACAAAACTTGGGCATCCACGTTTGATTGGTGTACTGATCAATACTTGAAAGAATCATGAAGATTGGATGAAAAAATATATGTTGAGATTTCAGGAGACGGTGGTTTTTTGGAAGCTTAACAACGCCTCTCATTGAAAGTGTTATTCGCCAGTCTCTCCTTAAGGCTACATCAAGAGGAAACAAACCTTAGAGATAGAACGTAGAACTACTTTATTGTGTCAAGTTTCAAGAAGCTAGCACAAACCATGTTTGATTTAGAGTTCGAACTGCATCTGTCAATATAGGAGAAAACAGAGTGAATACTAAAAATTCAAACTGTTACTGCAAAGGAATGCTTCAACCTAGGAGAACGAAACTTGAACATCCACGTTTTATTGGTGTACTGCTCATTACTTGAAATTATCATGAAGGTCGGAAAAAAAAATATGTTGAGATTTCAGGAGACTGTAGTATTTTGGCAGCCTAACAACGCCTTTCATTGAATGTGTCTTTCGTCAGTCTCTGCATAAGTCTACATCCAGAGGAAACAAAAAATAAAAATAGAATGTAGAACTACTTTACTGTTTCAAGTTTCAAGAAGCTAGCACAAACCGTGTTTGATTTAGAGTTCGAACTACATTTATCAATATAGGAGAAAACAGAGTGAAACCTAAAAATTCAAAATGTTACTCCAAAAGAATGCTTCAATCTAGGAGAACTAAACTTTGGCATCCAAGTTGGATTGGTGTACTGATCATTACTTGAAAGTATCATGAAGATTGGATGAAAAAATATATGTTGAGATTTCAGGAGACTCTAGTGTGTTGGAAGTTTGGCAACCCCTTTCAGTATAAGTGTTATTCGCCAGTCCCAGCTTTAGGATACAAGAGGAAACAAACCTTAGAGATAGAACGTAGAACTACTTTATTGTGTCAAGTTTCAAGAAGCTAGCACAAACCGTGTTTGATTTAGAGTTCTAACTGCATCTGTCAATATAGGAGAAAACAGAGTGAAACCTATAATTTCTAACTGTTCCTGCAAACGAATGCTACAACCTAGAAGAACAAAACTTGGGCATCCACGTTTGATTGGTGTACTAATCAATACTTGAAAGAATCATGAAGATTGGATGAAAAAATATATGTTGAGATTTCAGGAGACGGTAGTTTTTTGGAAGCTTAACAACGCCTCTCATTGAAAGTGTTATTCGCCAGTCTCTCCTTAAGGCTACATCAAGAGGAAACAAACCTTAGAGATAGAACGTAGAACTACTTTATTGTGTCAAGTTTCAAGAAGCTAGCACAAACCGTGTTTGATTTAGAGTTCTAACTGCATCTGTCAATATAGGAGAAAACAGAGTGAAACCTATAATTTCTAAGTGTTCCTGCAAACGAATGCTACAACCTAGAAGAACAAAACTTGGGCATCCACGTTTGATTGGTGTACTGATCAATACTTGAAAGAATCATGAAGATTGGATGAAAAAATATATGTTGAGATTTCAGGAGACGGTGGTTTTTTGGAAGCTTAACAACGCCTCTCATTGAAAGTGTTATTCGCCAGTCTCTCCTTAAGGCTACATCAAGAGGAAACAAACCTTAGAGATAGAACGTAGAACTACTTTATTGTGTCAAGTTTCAAGAAGCTAGCACAAACCATGTTTGATTTAGAGTTCGAACTGCATCTGTCAATATAGGAGAAAACAGAGTGAATACTAAAAAATTCAAACTGTTACTGCAAAGGAATGCTTCAACCTAGGAGAACGAAACTTGAACATCCACGTTTTATTGGTGTACTGCTCATTAGTTGAAATTATCATGAAGGTCGGAAAAAAAATATGTTGAGATTTCAGGAGACTGTAGTATTTTGGCAGCCTAACAACGCCTTTCATTGAATGTGTCTTTCGTCAGTCTCTGCATAGGTCTACATCCAGAGGAAACAAAAAATAAAAATAGAATGTAGAACTACTTTACTGTTTCAAGTTTCAAGAAGCTAGCACAAACCGTGTTTGATTTAGAGTTCGAACTACATTTGTCAATATAGGAGAAAACAGAGTGAAACCTAAAAATTCAAAATGTTACTCCAAAAGAATGCTTCAATCTAGGAGAACTAAACTTTGGCATCCAAGTGGGATTGGTGTACTGATCATTACTTGAAAGTATCATGAAGATTGGATGAAAAAATATATGTTGAGATTTCAGGAGACTCTAGTGTGTTGGAAGTTTATCAACCCCTTTCAGTATAAGTGTTATTCGCCAGTCCCAGCTTTAGGATACAAGAGGAAACAAACCTTAGAGATAGAACGTAGAACTACTTTATTGTGTCAAGTTTCAAGAAGCTAGCACAAACCGTGTTTGATTTAGAGTTCAAACTGCATCTGTCAATATAGGAGAAAACAGAGTGAAACCTATAATTTCTAACTGTTCCTGCAAACGAATGCTACAACATAGAAGAACAAAACTTGGGCATCAACGTTTGATTGGTGTACTGATCAATACTTGAAAGAATCATGAAGATTGGATGAAAAAATGTATGTTGAGATTTCAGGAGACGGTAGTTTTTCGGAAGCTTAACAACGCCTCTCATTGAAAGTGTTATTCGCCAGTCTCTGCTTAAGGCTACATCAAGAGGAAACAAACCTTAGAGATAGAACGTAGAACTTCTTTATTGTTTCAAGTTTCAAGAAGCTAGCAAAAACCATGTTTGATTTAGAGTTCAAACTGCATCTGTCAATATAGGAGAAAACAGAGTGAAAACTAAAAATTCAAACTGTTACTGCAAAGGAATGCTTCAACCTAGGAGAACGAAACTTTAACATCCTCGTTTTATTGGTGTACTGCTCATTACTTGAAATTATCATGAAGGTCGGAAAAGAAAATATGTTGAGATTTCAGGAGACTGTAGTATTTTGGCAGCCTAACAACGCCTTTCATTGAATGTGTCTTTCGTCAGTCTCTGCTTAGGTCTACATCCAGAAGAAACAAAAAATAAAAATAGAATGTAGAACTACTTTACTGTTTCAAGTTTCAAGAAGCTAGCACAAACCGTGTTTGATTTAGAGTTCGAACTACATTTGTCAATACAGGAGAAAACAGAGTGAAACCTAAAAATTCAAACTGTTACTCCAAAAGAATGCTTCAATCTAGGAGAACTAAACTTTGGCATCCAAGTGGGATTGGTGTACTGACCATTACTTGAAAGTTCATGAAGATTGGATTAAAAAAATATATGTTGAGATTTCAGGAGACTCTAGTGTGTTGGAAGTTTGGCAACCCCTTTCAGTATAAGTGTTATTCGCCAGTCCCAGCTTTAGGATACAAGAGGAAACAAACCTTAGAGATAGAACGTAGAACTACTTTATTGTGTCAAGTTTCAAGAAGCTAGCACAAACCGTGTTTGATTTAGAGTTCTAACTGCATCTGTCAATATAGGAGAAAACAGAGTGAAACCTATAATTTCTAACTGTTCCTGCAAACGAATGCTACAACCTAGAAGAACAAAACTTGGGCATCCACGTTTGATTGGTGTACTGATCAATACTTGAAAGAATCATGAAGATTGGATGAAAAAATATATGTTGAGATTTCAGGAGACGGTAGTTTTTCGGAAGCTTAACAACGCCTCTCATTGAAAGTGTTATTCGCCAGTCTCTCCTTAAGGCTACATCAAGAGGAAACAAACCTTAGAGATAGAACGTAGAACTACTTTATTGTGTCAAGTTTCAAGAAGCTAGCACAAACCGTGTTTGATTTAGAGTTCTAACTGCATCTGTCAATATAGGAGAAAACAGAGTGAAACCTATAATTTCTAAGTGTTCCTGCAAACGAATGCTACAACCTAGAAGAACAAAACTTGGGCATCCACGTTTGATTGGTGTACTGATCAATACTTGAAAGAATCATGAAGATTGGATGAAAAAATATATGTTGAGATTTCAGGAGACGGTGGTTTTTTGGAAGCTTAACAACGCCTCTCATTGAAAGTGTTATTCGCCAGTCTCTCCTTAAGGCTACATCAAGAGGAAACAAACCTTAGAGATAGAACGTAGAACTACTTTATTGTGTCATGTTTCAAGAAGCTAGCACAAACCATGTTTGATTTAGAGTTCGAACTGCATCTGTCAATATAGGAGAAAACAGAGTGAATACTAAAAATTCAAACTGTTACTGCAAAGAAATGCTTCAACCTAGGAGAACGAAACTTGAACATCCACGTTTTATTGGTGTACTGCTCATTACTTGAAATTATCATGAAGGTCGGAAAAAAAAATATGTTGAGATTTCAGGAGACTGTAGTATTTTGGCAGCCTAACAACGCCTTTCATTGAATGTGTCTTTCGTCAGTCTCTGCATAGGTCTACATCCAGAGGAATCAAAAAAAAAAAATAGAATGTAGAACTACTTTACTGTTTCAAGTTTCAAGAAGCTAGCACAAACCGTGTTTGATTTAGAGTTCGAACTACATTTGTCAATATAGGAGAAAACAGAGTGAAACCTAAAAATTCAAAATGTTACTCCAAAAGAATGCTTCAATCTAGGAGAACTAAACTTTGGCATCCAAGTGGGATTGGTGTACTGATCATTACTTGAAAGTATCATGAAGATTGGATGAAAAAATATATGTTTAGATTTCAGGAGACTCTAGTGTGTTGGAAGTTTATCAACTCCTTTCAGTATAAGTGTTATTCGCCAGTCCCAGCTTTAGGATACAAGAGGAAACAAACCTTAGAGATAGAACGTAGAACTACTTTATTGTGTCAAGTTTCAAGAAGCTAGCACAAACCGTGTTTGATTTAGAGTTCAAACTGCATCTGTCAATATAGGAGAAAACAGAGTGAAACCTATAATTTCTAACTGTTCCTGCAAACGAATGCTACAACATAGAAGAACAAAACTTGGGCATCAACGTTTGATTGGTGTACTGATCAATACTTGAAAGAATCATGAAGATTGGATGAAAAAATGTATGTTGAGATTTCAAGAGACGGTAGTTTTTCGGAAGCTTAACAACGCCTCTCATTGAAAGTGTTATTCGCCAGTCTCTGCTTAAGGCTACATCAAGAGGAAACAAACCTTAGAGATAGAACGTAGAACTTCTTTATTGTTTCAAGTTTCAAGAAGCTAGCAAAAACCATGTTTGATTTAGAGTTCAAACTGCATCTGTCAATATAGGAGAAAACAGAGTGAAAACTAAAAATTCAAACTGTTACTGCAAACGAATGCTTCAATCTAGGAGAATGAAACTTTAACATCCTCGTTTTATTGGTGTACTGCTCATTACTTGAAATTATCATGAAGGTCGGAAAAAAAAATATGTTGAGATTTCAGGAGACTGTAGTATTTTGGCAGCCTAACAACGCCTTTCATTGAATGTGTCTTTCGTCAGTCTCTGCTTAGGTCTACATCCAGAGGAAACAAAAAGTAAAAATAGAATGTAGAACTACTTTACTGTTTCAAGTTTCAAGAAGCTAGCACAAACCGTGTTTGATTTAGAGTTCGAACTACATTTGTCAATATAGGAGAAAACAGAGTGAAACCTAAAAATTCAACCTGTTACTCCAAAAGAATGCTTCAATCTAGGAGAACTAACCTTTGGCATCCAAGTGGGATTGGTGTACTGACCATTACTTGAAAGTATCATGAAGATTGGATGAAAAAATATATGTTGAGATTTCAGGAGACTCTAGTGTGTTGGATGTTTGGCAACCCCTTTCAGTATAAGTGTTATTCGCCAGTCCCAGCTTTAGGATACAAGAGGAAACAAACCTTAGAGATAGAACGTAGAACTACTTTATTGTGTCAAGTTTCAAGAAGCTAGCACAAACCGTGTTTGATTTAGAGTTCTAACTGCATCTGTCAATATAGGAGAAAACAGAGTGAAACCTATAATTTCTAACTGTTCCTGCAAACGAATGCTACAACCTAGAAGAACAAAACTTGGGCATCCACGTTTGATTGGTGCACTAATCAATACTTGAAAGAATCATGAAGATTGGATGAAAAAATATATGTTGAGATTTCAGGAGACGGTAGTTTTTTGGAAGCTTAACAACGCCTCTCATTGAAAGTGTTATTCGCCAGTCTCTCCTTAAGGCTACATCAAGAGGAAACAAACCTTAGAGATAGAACGTAGAACTACTTTATTGTGTCAAGTTTCAAGAAGCTAGCACAAACCGTGTTTGATTTAGAGTTCTAACTGCATCTGTCAATATAGGAGAAAACAGAGTGAAACCTATAATTTCTAAGTGTTCCTGCAAACGAATGCTACAACCTAGAAGAACAAAACTTGGGCATCCACGTTTGATTGGTGTACTGATCAATACTTGAAAGAATCATGAAGATTGGATGAAAAAATATATGTTGAGATTTCAGGAGACGGTGGTTTTTTGGAAGCTTAACAACGCCTCTCATTGAAAGTGTTATTCGGCAGTCTCTCCTTAAGGCTACATCAAGAGGAAACAAACCTTAGAGATAGAACGTAGAACTACTTTATTGTGTCAAGTTTCAAGAAGCTAGCACAAACCATGTTTGATTTAGAGTTCGAACTGCATCTGTCAATATAGGAGAAAACAGAGTGAATACTAAAAATTCAAACTGTTACTGCAAAGGAATGCTTCAACCTAGGAGAACAAAACTTGAACATCCACGTTTTATTGGTGTACTGCTCATTAGTTGAAATTATCATGAAGGTCGGAAAAAAAAATATGTTGAGATTTCAGGAGACTGTAGTATTTTGGCAGCCTAACAACGCCTTTCATTGAATGTGTCTTTCGTCAGTCTCTGCATAAGTCTACATCCAGAGGAAACAAAAAATAAAAATAGAATGTAGAACTACTTTACTGTTTCAAGTTTCAAGAAGCTAGCACAAACCGTGTTTGATTTAGAGTTCGAACTACATTTGTCAATATAGGAGAAAACAGAGTGAAACCTAAAAATTCAAAATGTTACTCCAAAAGAATGCTTCAATCTAGGAGAACTAAACTTTGGCATCCAAGTTGGATTGGTGTACTGATCATTACTTGAAAGTATCATGAAGATTGGATGAAAAAATATATGTTGAGATTTCAGGAGACTCTAGTGTGTTGGATGTTTGGCAACCCCTTTCAGTATAAGTGTTATTCGCCAGTCCCAGCTTTAGGATACAAGAGGAAACAAACCTTAGAGATAGAACGTAGAACTACTTTATTGTGTCAAGTTTCAAGAAGCTAGCACAAACCGTGTTTGATTTAGAGTTCTAACTGCATCTGTCAATATAGGAGAAAACAGAGTGAAACCTATAATTTCTAATTGTTCCTGCAAACGAATGCTACAACCTAGAAGAACAAAACTTGGGCATCCACGTTTGATTGGTGTACTAATCAATACTTGAAAGAATCATGAAGATTGGATGAAAAAATATATGTTGAGATTTCAGGAGACGGTAGTTTTTTGGAAGCTTAACAACGCCTCTCATTGAAAGTGTTATTTGCCAGTCTCTCCTTAAAGCTACATCAAGAGGAAACAAACCTTAGAGATAGAACGTAGAACTACTTTATTGTGTCAAGTTTCAAGAAGCTAGCACAAACCGTGTTTGATTTAGAGTTCTAACTGCATCTGTCAATATAGGAGAAAACAGAGTGAAACCTATAATTTCTAAGTGTTCCTGCAAACGAATGCTACAACCTAGAAGAACAAAACTTGGGCATCCACGTTTGATTGGTGTACTGATCAATACTTGAAGGAATCATGAAGATTGGATGAAAAAATATATGTTGAGATTTCAGGAGACGGTGGTTTTTTGGAAGCTTAACAACGCCTCTCATTGAAAGTGTTATTCGCCAGTCTCTCCTTAAGGCTACATCAAGAGGAAACAAACCTTAGAGATAGAACGTAGAACTACTTTATTGTGTCAAGTTTCAAGAAGCTAGCACAAACCATGTTTGATTTAGAGTTCGAACTGCATCTGTCAATATAGGAGAAAACAGAGTGAATACTAAAAATTCAAACTGTTACTGCAAAGGAATGCTTCAACCTAGGAGAACGAAATTTGAACATCCACGTTTTATTGGTGTACTGCTCATTACTTGAAATTATCATGAAGGTCGGAAAAAAAAATATGTTGAGATTTCAGGAGACTGTAGTATTTTGGCAGCCTAACAACGCCTTTCATTGAATGTGTCTTTCGTCAGTCTCTGCATAGGTCTACATCCAGAGGAAACAAAAAATAAAAATAGAATGTAGAACTACTTTACTGTTTCAAGTTTCAAGAAGCTAGCACAAACCGTGTTTGATTTAGAGTTCGAACTACATTTGTCAATATAGGAGAAAACAGAGTGAAACCTAAAAATTCAAAATGTTACTCCAAAAGAATGCTTCAATCTAGGAGAACTAAACTTTGGCATCCAAGTGGGATTGGTGTACTGATCATTACTTGAAAGTATCATGAAGATTGGATGAAAAAATATATGTTGAGATTTCAGGAGACTCTAGTGTGTTGGAAGTTTATCAACCCCTTTCAGTATAAGTGTTATTCGCCAGTCCCAGCTTTAGGATACAAGAGGAAACAAACCTTAGAGATAGAACGTAGAACTACTTTATTGTGTCAAGTTTCAAGAAGCTAGCACAAACCGTGTTTGATTTAGAGTTCAAACTGCATCTGTCAATATAGGAGAAAACAGAGTGAAACCTATAATTTCTAACTGTTCCTGCAAACGAATGCTACAACATAGAAGAACAAAACTTGGGCATCCACGTTTGATTGGTGTACTGATCAATACTTGAAAGAATCATGAAGATTGGATGAAAAAATGTATGTTGAGATTTCAGGAGACGGTAGTTTTTCGGAAGCTTAACAACGCCTCTCATTGAAAGTGTTATTCGCCAGTCTCTGCTTAAGGCTACATCAAGAGGAAACAAACCTTAGAGATAGAACGTAGAACTTCTTTATTGTTTCAAGTTTCAAGAAGCTAGCAAAAACCATGTTTGATTTAGAGTTCAAACTGCATCTGTCAATATAGGAGAAAACAGAGTGAAAACTAAAAATTCAAACTGTTACTGTAAAGGAATGCTTCAACCTAGGAGAACGAAACTTTAACATCCTCGTTTTATTGGTGTACTGCTCATTACTTGAAATTATCATGAAGGTCGGAAAAGAAAATATGTTGAGATTTCAGGAGACTGTAGTATTTTGGCAGCCTAACAACGCCTTTCATTGAATGTGTCTTTCGTCAGTCTCTGCTTAGGTCTACATCCAGAAGAAACAAAAAATAAAAATAGAATGTAGAACTACTTTACTGTTTCAAGTTTCAAGAAGCTAGCACAAACCGTGTTTGATTTAGAGTTCGAACTACATTTGTCAATACAGGAGAAAACAGAGTGAAACCTAAAAATTCAAACTGTTACTCCAAAAGAATGCTTCAATCTAGGAGAACTAAACTTTGGCATCCAAGTGGGATTGGTGTACTGACCATTACTTGAAAGTTCATGAAGATTGGATTAAAAAAATATATGTTGAGATTTCAGGAGACTCTAGTGTGTTGGAAGTTTGGCAACCCCTTTCAGTATAAGTGTTATTCGCCAGTCCCAGCTTTAGGATACAAGAGGAAACAAACCTTAGAGATAGAACGTAGAACTACTTTATTGTGTCAAGTTTCAAGAAGCTAGCACAAACCGTGTTTGATTTAGAGTTCTAACTGCATCTGTCAATATAGGAGAAAACAGAGTGAAACCTATAATTTCTAACTGTTCCTGCAAACGAATGCTACAACCTAGAAGAACAAAACTTGGGCATCCACGTTTGATTGGTGTACTGATCAATACTTGAAAGAATCATGAAGATTGGATGAAAAAATATATGTTGAGATTTCAGGAGACGGTAGTTTTTCGGAAGCTTAACAACGCCTCTCATTGAAAGTGTTATTCGCCAGTCTCTGCTTAAGGCTACATCAAGAGGAAACAAACCTTAGAGATAGAACGTACAACTACTTTATTGTGTCAAGTTTCAAGAAGCTAGCAAAAACCATGTTTGATTTAGAGTTCAAACTGCATCTGTCAATATAGGAGAAAACAGAGTGAAAACTAAAAATTCAAACTGTTACTGCAAAGGAATGCTTCAACCTAGGAGAACGAAACTTTAACATCCTCGTTTTATTGGTGTACTGCTCATTACTTGAAATTATCATGAAGGTCGGAAAAAAAAATATGTTGAGATTTCAGGAGACTGTAATATTTTGGCAGCCTAACAACGCCTTTCATTGAATGTGTCTTTCGTCAGTCTCTGCTTAGGTCTACATCCAGAGGAAACAAAAAGTAAAAATAGAATGTAGAACTACTTTACAGTTTCAAGTTTCAAGAAGCTAGCACAAACCATGTTTGATTTAGAGTTCGAACTGCATCTGTCAATATAGGAGAAAACAGAGTGAATACTAAAAATTCAAACTGTTACTGCAAAGGAATGCTTCAACCTAGGAGAACTGAAACTTGAACATCCACGTTTTATTGGTGTACTGCTCATTACTTGAAATTATCATGAAGGTCGGAAAAAAAAATATGTTGAGATTTCAGGAGACTGTAGTATTTTGGCATCCTAACAACGCCTTTCATTGAATGTGTCTTTCGTCAGTCTCTGCATAAGTCTACATCCAGAGGAAACAAAAAATAAAAATAGAATGTAGAACTACTTTACTGTTTCAAGTTTCAAGAAGCTAGCACAAACCGTGTTTGATTTAGAGTTCGAACTACATTTGTCAATATAGGAGAAAACAGAGTGAAACCTAAAAATTCAAAATGTTACTCCAAAAGAATGCTTCAATCTAGGAGAACTAAACTTTGGCATCCAAGTGGGATTGGTGTACTGATCATTACT
>NW_027510850.1:0-30496 GCF_048772815.1 Callospermophilus lateralis
AGATAGATGTGTTTTTTAAGTCTAAATCAAACACGGTTTGTGCTAGCTCCTTAAAACTTGACAAATTAAAGTAGTTCTAAGTTCTGTCTTTGTGGTTTGTTTCCTCTTGAAATAGCCACAAGCAAACACTGCATAAAACACCTTCATTGGAAAGGTGTTCCAAGCTTCCAAAATACTACTGGTTTTCTGAATACTCGGCAAATTTTTTTTCATCCGACCTTGATGATCTCTGTGGTAATGATCAGTTCACTAAGTCCACTTAGCTGCCCAATTTTCACTCTTCTAGGATGAAGCGTTCGTTACCAGTAACAGTTTGAATTTTTAGTTTTCACTCTATTTCCTCCTATACAGATAGATGTGTTTTTTAAGTCTAAATCAAACACGGTTTGTGCTAGCTCCTTGAAACTTGACAAAATAAAGTAGTTATAAGTTCTGTCTTTGTGGTTTGTTTCCTCTTGAAATAGGCACAAGCAAAGACTGCGTAAAACACATTCATTGGAAATGTGTGCCAAGCTTCCAAAATACTACTGGTTTTCTGAATACTCGGCAAATTTTTTTTCATCCGACCTTGATGATCTCTGTGGTAATGATCAGTTCACTAAGTCCACTTAGCTGCCCAATTTTCACTCTTCTATGATGAAGCGTTCGTTACCAGTAACAGTTTGAATTTTTAGGTTTCACTCTATTTCCTCCTATACAGATAGATGTGTTTTTTAAGTCTAAATCAAACACGGTTTGTGCTAGCTCCTTGAAACTTGACAAAATAAAGTAGTTCTAAGTTCTGTCTTTGTGGTTTGTTTCCTCTTGAAATAGCCACAAGCAAACACTGCGTAAAACACCTTTATTGGAAAGGTGTTCCAAGCTTCCAAAATACTACTGGTTTTCTGAATACTCGGCAAATTTTTTTTCATCCGACCTTGATGATCTCTGTGGTAATGATCAGTTCACTAAGTCCACTTAGCTGCCCCATTTTCACTCTTCTAGGATGAAGCGTTCGTTACCAGTAACAATTTGAATTTTTAGGTTTCACTCTATTTCCTCCTATACAGATAGATGGGTTTTTTAAGTCTAAATCAAACACGGTTTGTGCTAGCTCCTTGAAACTGGACAAAATAAAGTAGTTCTATGTTCTGTCTTTGTGGTTTGTTTCCTGTTGAAATAGCCACAAGCAAAGACTGCGTAAAACACCTTCATTGTAAAGGTGAGCCAAGCTTCCAAAAAACTACTGGTTTTCTGAATACTCGGCAAAATTTTTTTTCATCGGACCTTGATGATCTCTGTGGTAATGATCAGTTTACTTAGTCCACTTAGCTGCCCAATATTCACTCTTCTAGGATGAAGCGTTCGTTACCAGTAACAGTTTGAGTTTTTAGGTTTCACTCTATTTCCTCCTATATATATAGATGTGTTTGGAAGTCTAAATCAAATACGGTTTGTGCTAGCTCCTTGAAACTTGACAAAATAAAGTAGTTCTAAGTTCTGTCTTTGTGGTTTGTTTCCTCTTGAAATAGGCACAAGAAAAGACTGCATAAAACACATTCATTGGAAAGGTGTGCCAAGCTTCCAAAAAACTACTGGTTTTCTGAATACTCGGCAAATTATTTTTCATCCGACCTTGATGATCTCTGTGGTAATGATCAGTTCACTAAGTCCACTTAGCTGCCCAATTTTCACTCTTCTAGGATGAAGCGTTCGTTACCAGTAACAGTTTGAATTTTTAGGTTTCACTCTATTTCCTCCTATACAGATAGATGTGTTTTTTAAGTCTAAATCAAACACGGTTTGTGCTAGCTCCTTGAAACTTGACAAAATAAAGTAGTTCTAAGTTCTGTCTTTGTGGTTTGTTTCCTCTTGAAATAGCCACAAGCAAACACTGCGTAAAACACCTTTATTGGAAAGGTGTTCCAAGCTTCCAAAATACTACTGGTTTTCTGAATACTCGGCAAATTTTTTTTCATCCGACCTTGATGATCTCTGTGGTAATGATCAGTTCACTAAGTCCACTTAGCTGCCCCATTTTCACTCTTCTAGGATGAAGCGTTCGTTAGCAGTAACAATTTGAATTTTTAGGTTTCACTCTATTTCCTCCTATACAGATAGATGGGTTTTTTAAGTCTAAATCAAACACGGTTTGTGCTAGCTCCTTGAAACTGGACAAAATAAAGTAGTTCTATGTTCTGTCTTTGTGGTTTGTTTCCTGTTGAAATAGCCACAAGCAAAGACTGCGTAAAACACCTTCATTGGAAAGGTGTGCCAAGCTTCCAAAAAACTACTGGTTTTCTGAATACTCGGCAAAATTTTTTTTCATCCGAACTTGATGATCTCTGTGGTAATGATCAGTTTACTTAGTCCACTTAGCTGCCCAATATTCACTCTTCTAGGATGAAGCGATCGTTACCAGTAACAGTTTGAGTTTTTAGGTTTCACTCTATTTCCTCCTATATATATAGATGTGTTTGGAAGTCTAAATCAAACACGGTTTGTGCTAGCTCCTTGAAACTTGACAAAATAATGTAGTTCTAAGTTCTGTCTTTGTGGTTTGTTTCCTCTTGAAATAGGCACAAGCAAAGACTGCGTAAAACACATTCATTGGAAAGGTGTGCCAAGCTTCCAAAAAACTACTGGTTTTCTGAATACTCGGCAAATTTTTTTTCATCCGACCTTGATGATCTCTGTGGTAATGATCAGTTCACTAAGTCCACTTAGCTGCCCAATTTTCACTCTTCTAGGATGAAGCGTTCGTTACCAGTAACAGTTTGAGTTTTTAGGTTTCACTCTATTTCCTCCTATATATATAGACGTGTTTGGAAGTCTAAATCAAACACGGTTTGTGCTAGCTCCTTGAAACTTGACAAAATAAAGTAGTTCTAAGTTCTGTCTTTGTGGTTTGTTTCCTCTTGAAATAGGCACAAGCAAAGACTGCGTAAAACACATTCATTGGAAAGGTGTGCCAAGCTGCCAAAAAACTACTGGTTTTCGGAATACTCGGCAAAATTTTTTTTCATCCGAACTTGATGATCTCTGTGGTAATGATCAGTTTACTTAGTCCACTTAGCTGCCCAATATTCACTCTTCTAGGATGAAGCGTTCGTTACCAGTAACAGTTTGAGTTTTTAGGTTTCACTCTATTTCCTCCTATATATATAGATGTGTTTGGAAGTCTAAATCAAACACGGTTTGTGCTAGCTCCTTGAAACTTGACAAAATACAGTAGTTCTAAGTTCTGTCTTTGTGGTTTGTTTCCTCTTGAAATAGCCACAAGCAAAGACTGCGTAAAACACCTTCATTGGAAAGGTGTGCCAAGCTTCCAAAAAACTACTGGTTTTCTGAATACTCGGCAAAATTTTTTTTCATCCGAACTTGATGATCTCTGTGGTAATGATCAGTTTACTTAGTCCACTTAGCTGCCCAATATTCACTCTTCTAGGATGAAGCGTTCGTTACCAGTAACAGTTTGAGTTTTTAGGTTTCACTCTATTTCCTCCTATATATATAGATGTGTTTGGAAGTCTAAATCAAACACGGTTTGTGCTAGCTCCTTGAAACTTGACAAAATAAAGTAGTTCTAAGTTCTGTCTTTGTGGTTTGTTTCCTCTTGAAATAGGCACAAGCAAAGACTGCGTAAAACACATTCATTGGAAAGGTGTGCCAAGCTGCCAAAAAACTACTGGTTTTCGGAATACTCGGCAAATTTTTTTTCATCCGACCTTGATGATCTCTGTGGTAATGATCAGTTCACTAAGTCCACTTAGCTGCCCAACTTTCACTCTTCTAGGATGAAGCGTTCGTTACCAGTAACTGTTTGAATTTTTAGGTTTCACTCTATTTCCTCCTATACAGATAGATGTGTTTTTTAAGTCTAAATCAAACACGGTTTGTGCTAGCTCCTTGAAACTTGACAAAATAAAGTAGTTCTAAGTTCTGTCTTTGTGGTATGTTTCCTCTTGAAATAGCCACAAGCAAAGACTGCGTAAAACACCTTTGTTGGAAAGGTGTTCCAAGCTTCCAAAATACTACTGGTTTTCTGAATACTCGGCAAATGTTTTTTTCATCCGACCTTGATGATCTCTGTGGTAATGATCAGTTCACTAAGTCCACTTAGCTGCCCAATTTTCACTCTTAGAGGTTGAAGCGTTCGTTACCAGTAAGAGTTTGAATTTTTAGGTTTCACTCTATTTCCTCCTATACAGATAGATGTGTTTTTTAAGTCTAAATCAAACACGGTTTGTGCTAGCTCCTTGAAACTTGACAAAATAAAGTAGTTCTAAGTTCTGTCTTTGTGGTTTGTTTCCTCTTGAAATAGCCACAAGCAAAGACTGCGTAAAACACATTCATTGGAAAGGTGTGCCAAGCTTCCAAAATACTACTGGTTTTCTGAATACTCGGCAAATTTTTTTTCATCCGACCTTGATGATCTCTGTGGTAATGATCAGTTCACTAAGTCCACTTAGCTGCCCAACTTTCACTCTTCTAGGATAAAGCGTTCGTTACCAGTAACAGTTTGAATTTTAGGTTCACTCTATTTCCTCCTATACAGATAGATGTGTTTTTTAAGTCTAAATCAAACACGGTTTGTGCTAGCTCCTTGAAACTTGAAAAAATAAAGTAGTTCTAAGTTCTGTCTTTGTGGTTTGTTTCCTCTTGAAATAGGCACAAGCAAAGGCTGCGTAAAACACCTTTATTGGAAAGGTGTGCCAAGCTTCCAAAATACTACTGGTTTTCTGAATACTCGGCAAATTTTTTTTCATCCGACCTTGATGATCTCTGTGGTAATGATCAGTTCACTAAGTCCACTTAGCTGCCCAATTTTCACTCTTCTAGGATGAAGCGTTCGTTACCAGTAACAGTTTGAACTTTTAGGTTTCACTCTATTTCCTCCTATACAGATAGATGTGTTTTTTAAGTCTAAATCAAACACGGTTTGTGCTAGCTCCTTGAAACTTGACAAAATAAAGTAGTTCTAAGTTCTGTCTTTGTGGTTTGTTTCCTCTTGAAATAGCCACAAGCAAACACTGCGTAAAACACCTTTATTGGAAAGGTGTTCCAAGCTTCCAAAATACTACTGGTTTTCTGAATACTCGGCAAATTTTTTTTTCATCCGACCTTGATGATCTCTGTGGTAATGATCAGTTCACTAAGTCCACGTAGCTGCCCCATTTTCACTCTTCTAGGATGAAGCGTTCGTTAGCAGTAACAATTTGAATTTTTAGGTTTCACTCTTTTTCCTCCTATACAGATAGATGGGTTTTTTAAGTCTAAATCAAACACGGTTTGTGCTAGCTCCTTGAAACTGGACAAAATAAAGTAGTTCTATGTTCTGTCTTTGTGGTTTGTTTCCTGTTGAAATAGCCACAAGCAAAGACTGCGTAAAACACCTTCATTGGAAAGGTGTGCCAAGCTTCCAAAAAACTACTGGTTTTCTGAATACTCGGCAAAATTTTTTTTCATCCGACCTTGATGATCTCTGTGGTAATGATCAGTTTACTTAGTCCACTTAGCTGCCCAATATTCACTCTTCTAGGATGAAGCGATCGTTACCAGTAACAGTTTGAGTTTTTAGGTTTCACTCTATTTCCTCCTATATATATAGATGTGTTTGGAAGTCTAAATCAAACACGGTTTGTGCTAGCTCCTTGAAACTTGACAAAATACAGTAGTTCTAAGTTCTGTCTTTGTGGTTTGTTTCCTCTTGAAATAGGCACAAGCAAAGACTGCGTAAAACACATTCATTGGAAAGGTGTGCCAAGCTTCCAAAAAACTACTGGTTTTCTGAATACTCGGCAAATTTTTTTTCATCCGACCTTGATGATCTCTGTGGTAATGATCAGTTCACTAAGTCCACTTAGCTGCCCAATTTTCACTCTTCTAGGATGAAGCGTTCGTTACCAGTAACAGTTTGAGTTTTTAGGTTTCACTCTATTTCCTCCTATATATATAGACGTGTTTGGAAGTCTAAATCAAACACGGTTTGTGCTAGCTCCTTGAAACTTGACAAAATAAAGTAGTTCTAAGTTCTGTCTTTGTGGTTTGTTTCCTCTTGAAATAGGCACAAGCAAAGACTGCGTAAAACACATTCATTGGAAAGGTGTGCCAAGCTGCCAAAAAACTACTGGTTTTCGGAATACTCGGCAAAATTTTTTTTCATCCGAACTTGATGATCTCTGTGGTAATGATCAGTTTACTTAGTCCACTTAGCTGCCCAATATTCACTCTTCTAGGATGAAGCGTTCGTTACCAGTAACAGTTTGAGTTTTTAGGTTTCACTCTATTTCCTCCTATATATATAGATGTGTTTGGAAGTCTAAATCAAACACGGTTTGTGCTAGCTCCTTGAAACTTGACAAAATAAAGTAGTTCTAAGTTCTGTCTTTGTGGTTTGTTTCCTCTTGAAATAGCCACAAGCAAAGACTGCGTAAAACACCTTCATTGGAAAGGTGTGCCAAGCTTCCAAAAAACTACTGGTTTTCTGAATACTCGGCAAAATTTTTTTTCATCCGAACTTGATGATCTCTGTGGTAATGATCAGTTTACTTAGTCCACTTAGCTGCCCAATATTCACTCTTCTAGGATGAAGCGTTCGTTACCAGTAACAGTTTGAGTTTTTAGGTTTCACTCTATTTCCTCCTATATATATAGATGTGTTTGGAAGTCTAAATCAAACACGGTTTGTGCTAGCTCCTTGAAACTTGACAAAATAAAGTAGTTCTAAGTTCTGTCTTTGTGGTTTGTTTCCTCTTGAAATAGGCACAAGCAAAGACTGCGTAAAACACATTCATTGGAAAGGTGTGCCAAGCTGCCAAAAAACTACTGGTTTTCGGAATACTCGGCAAATTTTTTTTCATCCGACCTTGATGATCTCTGTGGTAATGATCAGTTCACTAAGTCCACTTAGCTGCCCAACTTTCACTCTTCTAGGATGAAGCGTTCGTTACCAGTAACAGTTTGAATTTTTAGGTTTCACTCTATTTCCTCCTACACAGATAGATGTGTTTTTTAAGTCTAAATCAAACACGGTTTGTGCTAGCTCCTTGAAACTTGACAAAATAAAGTAGTTCTAAGTTCTGTCTTTGTGGTATGTTTCCTCTTGAAATAGCCACAAGCAAAGACTGCGTAAAACACCTTTGTTGGAAAGGTGTTCCAAGCTTCCAAAATACTACTGGTTTTCTGAATACTCGGCAAATGTTTTTTTCATCCGACCTTGATGATCTCTGTGGTAATGATCAGTTCACTAAGTCCACTTAGCTGCCCAATTTTCACTCTTAGAGGTTGAAGCGTTCGTTACCAGTAAGAGTTTGAATTTTTAGGTTTCACTCTATTTCCTCCTATACAGATAGATGTGTTTTTTAAGTCTAAATCAAACACGGTTTGTGCTAGCTCCTTGAAACTTGACAAAATAAAGTAGTTCTAAGTTCTGTCTTTGTGGTTTGTTTCCTCTTGAAATAGCCACAAGCAAAGACTGCGTAAAACACATTCATTGGAAAGGTGTGCCAAGCTTCCAAAATACTACTGGTTTTCTGAATACTCGGCAAATTTTTTTTCATCCGACCTTGATGATCTCTGTGGTAATGATCAGTTCACTAAGTCCACTTAGATGCCCAACTTTCACTCTTCTAGGATAAAGCGTTCGTTACCAGTAACAGTTTGAATTTTAGGTTTCACTCTATTTCCTCCTATACAGATAGATGTGTTTTTTAAGTCTAAATCAAACACGGTTTGTGCTAGCTCCTTGAAACTTGAAAAAATAAAGTAGTTCTAAGTTCTGTCTTTGTGGTTTGTTTCCTCTTGAAATAGCCACAAGCAAAGACTGCGTAAAACACCTTTATTGGAAAGGTGTTCCAAGCTTCCAAAATACTACTGGTTTTCTGAATACTCGGCAAATTTTTTTTCATCCGACCTTGATGATCTCTGTGGTAATGATCAGTTCACTAAGTCCACTTAGCTGCCCAATTTTCACTCTTCTAGGATGAAGCTTTCGTTACCAGTAAATGTTTGAATTTTTAGGTTTCACTCTATTTCCTCCTATACAGATAGATGTGTTTTTTAAGTCTAAATCAAACACGGTTTGTGCTAGCTCCTTGAAACTTGACAAATTAAAGTAGTTCTAAGTTCTGTCTTTGTGGTTTGTTTCCTCTTGAAATAGCCACAAGCAAACACTGCATAAAACACCTTCATTGGAAAGGTGTTCCAAGCTTCCAAAATACTACTGGTTTTCTGAATACTCGGCAAATTTTTTTTCATCCGACCTTGATGATCTCTGTGGTAATGATCAGTTCACTAAGTCCACTTAGCTGCCCAATTTTCACTCTTCTAGGATGAAGCGTTCGTTACCAGTAACAGTTTGAATTTTTAGTTTTCACTCTATTTCCTCCTATACAGATAGATGTGTTTTTTAAGTCTAAATCAAACACGGTTTGTGCTAGCTCCTTGAAACTTGACAAAATAAAGTAGTTATAAGTTCTGTCTTTGTGGTTTGTTTCCTCTTGAAATAGGCACAAGCAAAGACTGCGTAAAACACATTCATTGGAAAGGTGTGCCAAGCTTCCAAAATACTACTGGTTTTCTGAATACTCGGCAAATTTTTTTTCATCCGACCTTGATGATCTCTGTGGTAATGATCAGTTCACTAAGTCCACTTAGCTGCCCAATTTTCACTCTTCTATGATGAAGCGTTCGTTACCAGTAACAGTTTGAATTTTTAGGTTTCACTCTATTTCCTCCTATACAGATAGATGTGTTTTTTAAGTCTAAATCAAACACGGTTTGTGCTAGCTCCTTGAAACTTGACAAAATAAAGTAGTTCTAAGTTCTGTCTTTGTGGTTTGTTTCCTCTTGAAATAGCCACAAGCAAACACTGCGTAAAACACCTTTATTGGAAAGGTGTTCCAAGCTTCCAAAATACTACTGGTTTTCTGAATACTCGGCAAATTTTTTTTCATCCGACCTTGATGATCTCTGTGGTAATGATCAGTTCACTAAGTCCACTTAGCTGCCCCATTTTCACTCTTCTAGGATGAAGCGTTCGTTACCAGTAACAATTTGAATTTTTAGGTTTCACTCTATTTCCTCCTATACAGATAGATGGGTTTTTTAAGTCTAAATCAAACACGGTTTGTGCTAGCTCCTTGAAACTGGACAAAATAAAGTAGTTCTATGTTCTGTCTTTGTGGTTTGTTTCCTGTTGAAATAGCCACAAGCAAAGACTGCGTAAAACACCTTCATTGTAAAGGTGAGCCAAGCTTCCAAAAAACTACTGGTTTTCTGAATACTCGGCAAAATTTTTTTTCATCGGACCTTGATGATCTATGTGGTAATGATCAGTTTACTTAGTCCACTTAGCTGCCCAATATTCACTCTTCTAGGATGAAGCGTTCGTTACCAGTAACAGTTTGAGTTTTTAGGTTTCACTCTATTTCCTCCTATATATATAGATGTGTTTGGAAGTCTAAATCAAATACGGTTTGTGCTAGCTCCTTGAAACTTGACAAAATAAAGTAGTTCTAAGTTCTGTCTTTGTGGTTTGTTTCCTCTTGAAATAGGCACAAGAAAAGACTGCGTAAAACACATTCATTGGAAAGGTGTGCCAAGCTTCCAAAAAACTACTGGTTTTCTGAATACTCGGCAAATTTTTTTTCATCCGACCTTGATGATCTCTGTGGTAATGATCAGTTCACTAAGTCCACTTAGCTGCCCAATTTTCACTCTTCTAGGATGAAGCATTCGTTACCAGTAACAGTTTGAATTTTTAGGTTTCACTCTATTTCCTCCTATACAGATAGATGTGTTTTTTAAGTCTAAATCAAACACGGTTTGTGCTAGCTCCTTGAAACTTGACAAAATAAAGTAGTTCTAAGTTCTGTCTTTGTGGTTTGTTTCCTCTTGAAATAGCCACAAGCAAACACTGCGTAAAACACCTTTATTGGAAAGGTGTTCCAAGCTTCCAAAATACTACTGGTTTTCTGAATACTCGGCAAATTTTTTTTCATCCGACCTTGATGATCTCTGTGGTAATGATCAGTTCACTAAGTCCACTTAGCTGCCCAATTTTCACTCTTCTAGGATGAAGCGTTCGTTACCAGTAACAATTTGAATTTTTAGGTTTCACTCTATTTCCTCCTATACAGATAGATGTGTTTTTTAAGTCTAAATCAAACACGGTTTGTGCTAGCTCCTTGAAACTGGACAAAATAAAGTAGTTCTAAGTTCTGTCTTTGTGGTTTGTTTCCTCTTGAAATAGCCACAAGCAAAGACTGCGTAAAACACATTCATTGGAAAGGTGTGCCAAGCTTCCAAAATACTACTGGTTTTCTGAATACTCGGCAAATTTTTTTTCATCCGACCTTGATGATCTCTGTGGTAATGATCAGTTCACTAAGTCCACTTAGCTGCCCCATTTTCACTCTTCTAGGATGAAGCGTTCGTTACCAGTAACAATTTGAATTTTTAGGTTTCACTCTATTTCCTCCTATACAGATAGATGGGTTTTTTAAGTCTAAAACAAACACGGTTTGTGCTAGCTCCTTGAAACTGGACAAAATAAAGTAGTTCTAAGTTCTGTCTTTGTGGTTTGTTTCCTCTTGAAATAGCCACAAGCAAAGACTGCGTAAAACACCTTCATTGGAAAGGTGTGCCAAGCTTCCAAAAAACTACTGGTTTTCTGAATACTCGGCAAAATTTTTTTTCATCCGACCTTGATGATCTCTGTGGTAATGATCAGTTTACTTAGTCCACTTAGCTGCCCAATATTCACTCTTCTAGGATGAAGCGTTCGTTACCAGTAACAGTTTTGAGTTTTTAGGTTTCACTCTATTTCCTCCTATATATATAGATGTGTTTGGAAGTCTAAATCAAACACGGTTTGTGCTAGCTCCTTGAAACTTGAAAAAATAAAGTAGTTCTAAGTTCTCTCTTTGTGGTTTGTTTCCTCTTGAAATAGCCACAAGCAAAGACTGCGTAAAACACCTTCATTGGAAAGGTGTTCCAAGCTTCCAAAAAACTACTGGTTTTCTGAATACTCGGCAAAATTTTTTTTCATCCGACCTTGATGATCTCTGTGGTAATGATCAGTTTACTTAGTCCACTTAGCTGCCCAATATTCACTCTTCTAGGATGAAGCGTTCGTTACCAGTAACAGTTTGAGTTTTTAGGTTTCACTCTATTTCCTCCTATATATATAGATGTGTTTGGAAGTCTAAATCAAACACGGTTTGTGCTAGCTCCATGAAACTTGAAAAAATAAAGTAGTTCTAAGTTCTGTCTTTGTGGTTTGTTTCCTCTTGAAATAGGCACAAGCAAAGACTGCGTAAAACACCTTTATTGGAAAGGTGTTCCAAGCTTCCAAAATACTACTGGTTTTCTGAATACTCGGCAAATTTTTTTTCATCCGAACTTGATGATCTCTGTGGTAATGATCAGTTCACTAAGTCCACTTAGCTGCCCAATTTTCACTCTTCTAGGATGAAGCGTTCGTTACCAGTAACAGTTTGAATTTTTAGGTTCACTCTATTTCCTCCTATACAGATAGATGTGTTTTTTAAGTCTAAATCAAACACGGTTTGTGCTAGCTCCTTGAAACTGGACAAAATAAAGTAGTTCTAAGTTCTGTCTTTGTGGTTTGTTTCCTCTTGAAATAGCCACAAGCAAAGACTGCGTATAACACCTTCATTGGAAAGGTGTGCCAAGCTTCCAAAAAACTACTGGTTTTCTGAATACTCGGCAAAATTTTTTTTCATCCGAACTTGATGATCTCTGTGGTAATGATCAGTTTACTTAGTCCACTTAGCTGCCCAATATTCACTCTTCTAGGATGAAGGGTTCGTTACCAGTAACAGTTTGAGTTTTTAGGTTTCACTCTATTTCCTCCTATATATATAGATGTGTTTGGAAGTCTAAATCAAACACGGTTTGTGCTAGCTCCTTGAAACTTGACAAAATAAAGTAGTTCTAAGTTCTGTCTTTGTGGTTTGTTTCCTCTTGAAATAGGCACAAGCAAACACTGCGTAAAACACATTCATTGGAAAGGTGTGCCAAGCTGCCAAAAACTACTGGTTTTCGGAATACTCGGCAAATTTTTTTTCATCCGACCTAGATGATCTCTGTGGTAATGATCAGTTCACTAAGTCCACTTAGCTGCCCAATTTTCACTCTTCTAGGATGAAGCATTCGTTACCAGTAAATGTTTGAATTTTTAGGTTTCACTCTATTTCCTCCTATACAGATAGATGTGTTTTTTAAGTCTAAATCAAACACGGTTTGTGCTAGCTCCTTGAAACTGGACAAAATAAAGTAGTTCTAAGTTCTGTCTTTGTGGTTTGTTTCCTCTTGAAATAGGCACAAAGACTGCGTAACACACATTCATTGGAAAGGTGTGCCAAGCTTCCAAAAAACTACTCGTTTTCGGAATACTCGGCAAATTTTTTTTCATCCGACCTTGATGATCTCTGTGGTAATGATCAGTTCACTAAGTCCACTTAGCTGCCCAATTTTCACTCTTCTAGGATGAAGCGTTCGTTACCAGTAACAGTTTGAATTTTTAGGTTTCACTCTATTTCCTCCTATACAGATAGATGTGTTTTTTAAGTCTAAATCAAACACGGTTTGTGCTAGCTCCTTGAAACTGGACAAAATAAAATAGTTCTAAGTTCTGTCTTTGTGGTTTGTTTCCTCTTGAAATAGCCACAAGCAAAGACTGCGTAAAACACCTTCATTTGAAAGGTGTGCCAAGCTTCCAAAAAACTACTGGTTTTCTGAATACTCGGCAAAATTTTTTTTCATCCGAACTTGATGATCTCTGTTGTAATGATCAGTTTACTTAGTCCACTTAGCTGCCCAATATTCACTCTTCTAGGATGAAGCGTTCGTTAAAAGTAACAGTTTGAGTTTTTAGGTTTCACTCTATTTCCTCCTATATATATAGATGTGTTTGGAAGTCTAAATCAAACACGGTTTGTGCTAGCTCCTTGAAACTTGACAAAATAAAGTAGTTCTAAGTTCTGTCTTTGTGGTTTGTTTCCTCTTGAAATAGGCACAAGCAAAGACTGCGTAAAACACTTTCATTGGAAAGGTGTGCCAAGCTGCCAAAAAACTACTGGTTTTCGGAATACTCGGCAAATTTTTTTTCATCCGACCTTGATGATCTCTGTGGTAATGATCAGTTCACTAAGTCCACTTAGCTGCCCAACTTTCACTCTTTTAGGATGAAGCGTTCGATACCAGTAAATGTTTGAATTTTTAGGTTTCAGTCTATTTCCTCCTATACAGATAGATGTGTTTTTAAGTCTAAATCAAACACGGTTTGTGCTAGCTCCTTGAAACTGGACAAAATAAAGTAGTTCTAAGTTCTGTCTTTGTGGTTTGTTTCCTCTTGAAATAGCCACAAGCAAAGACTGCGTAAAACACCTTTATTGGAAAGGGGTTCCAAGCTTCCAAAATACTACTGGTTTTCTGAATACTCGGCAAATTTTTTTTCATCCGACCTTGATGATCTCTGTGGTAATGATCAGTTCACTAAGTCCACTTAGCTGCCCAATTTTCACTCTTCTAGGATGAAGCATTCGTTACCAGTAACAGTTTGAATTTTTAGGTTTCACTCTATTTCCTCCTATACAGATAGATGGGTTTTTTAAGTCTATATCAAACACGGTTTGTGCTACCTCCTTGAAACTTGACAAAATAAAGTAGTTCTAAGTTCTGTCTTTGTGGTTTGTTTCCTCTTGAAATAGCCACAAGCAAAGACTGTGTAAAACACATTCATTGGAAAGGTGTGCCAAGCTTCCAAAATACTACTGGTTTTCTGAATACTCGGCAAATTTTTTTTCATCCGACCTTGAGATCTCTGTGGTAATGATCAGTTCACTAAGTCCACTTAGCTGCCCAATTTTCACTCTTCTAGGATGAAGCGTTCGTTACCAGTAACAGTTTGAATTTTTAGGTTTCACTCTATTTCCTCCTATACAGATATATGTGTTTTTTAAGTCTAAATCAAACACGGTTTGTGCTAGCTCCTTGAAACTTGACAAAATAAAGTAGTTCTAAGTTCTGTCTTTGTGGTTTGTTTCCTCTTGAAATAGCCACAAGCAAACACTGCGTAAAACACATTCATTGGAAAGGTGTGCCAAGCTTCCAAAATACTACTGGTTTTCTGAATACTCGGCAAATTTTTTTTCATCCGACCTTGATGATCTCTGTGGTAATGATCAGTTCACTAAGTCCACTTAGCTGCCCCATTTTCACTCTTCTAGGATGAAGCGTTCGTTACCAGTAACAATTTGAATTTTTAGGTTTCACTCTATTTCCTCCTATACAGATAGATGGGTTTTTTAAGTCTAAATCAAACACGGTTTGTGCTAGCTCCTTGAAACTGGACAAAATAAAGTAGTTCTAAGTTCTGTCTTTGTGGTTGGTTTCCTCTTGAAATAGCCACAAGCAAAGACTGCGTAAAACACCTTCATTGGAAAGGTGTGCCAAGCTTCCAAAATACTACTGGTTTTCTGAATACTCGGCAAATTTTTTTTCATCCGACCTTGATGATCTCTGTGGTAATGATCAGTTCACTAAGTCCACTTAGCTGCCCAATTTTCACTCTTCTAGGATGAAGCGTTCGTTACCAGTAACAATTTGAATTTTTAGGTTTCACTCTATTTCCTCCTATACAGATAGATGTGTTTTTTAAGTCTAAATCAAACACGGTTTGTGCTAGCTCCTTGAAACTGGACAAAATAAAGTAGTTCTAAGTTCTGTCTTTGTGGTTTGTTTCCTCTTGAAATAGCCACAAGCAAAGACTGCGTAAAACACATTCATTGGAAAGGTGTGCCAAGCTTCCAAAATACTACTGGTTTTCTGAATACTCGGCAAATTTTTTTTCATCCGACCTTGATGATCTCTGTGGTAATGATCAGTTCACTAAGTCCACTTAGCTGCCCCATTTTCACTCTTCTAGGATGAAGCGTTCGTTACCAGTAACAATTTGAATTTTTAGGTTTCACTCAATTTCCTCCTATACAGATAGATGGGTTTTTTAAGTCTAAAACAAACACGGTTTGTGCTAGCTCCTTGAAACTGGACAAAATAAAGTAGTTCTAAGTTCTGTCTTTGTGGTTTGTTTCCTCTTGAAATAGCTACAAGCAAAGACTGCATAAAACACCTTCATTGGAAAGGTGTGCCAAGCTTCCAAAAAACTACTGGTTTTCTGAATACTCGGCAAAATTTTTTTTCATCCGACCTTGATGATCTCTGTGGTAATGATCAGTTTACTTAGTCCACTTAGCTGCCCAATATTCACTCTTCTAGGATGAAGCGTTCGTTACCAGTAACAGTTTGAGTTTTTAGGTTTCACTCTATTTCCTCCTATATATATATAGATGTGTTTGGAAGTCTAAATCAAACACGGTTTGTGCTAGCTCCTTGAAACTTGACAAAATAAAGTAGTTCTAAGTTCTGTCTTTGTGGTTTGTTTCCTCTTGAAATAGGCACAAGCAAAGACTGCGTAAAACACATTCATTGGAAAGGTGTGCCAAGCTGCCAAGAACTACTGGTTTTCGGAATACTCGGCAAATTTTTTTTCATCCGACCTAGATGATCTCTGTGGTAATGATGAGTTCACTAAGTCCACTTAGCTGCCCAATTTTCACTCTTCTAGGATGAAGCATTCGTTACCAGTAAATGTTTGAATTTTTAGGTTTCACTCTATTTCCTCCTATACAGATAGATGTGTTTTTTAAGTCTAAATCAAACACGGTTTGTGCTAGCTCCTTGAAACTGGACAAAATAAAGTAGTTCTAAGTTCTGTCTTTGTGGTTTGTTTCCTCTTGAAATAGGCACAAAGACTGCGTAACACACATTCATTGGAAAGGTGTGCCAAGCTTCCAAAAAACTACTCGTTTTCGGAATACTCGGCAAATTTTTTTTCATCCGACCTTGATGATCTCTGTGGTAATGATCAGTTCACTAAGTCCACTTAGCTGCCCAATTTTCAATCTTCTAGGATGAAGCGTTCGTTACCAGTAACAGTTTGAATTTTTAGGTTTCACTCTATTTTCTCCTATACAGATAGATGTGTTTTTTAAGTCTAAATCAAACACGGTTTGTGCTAGCTAGTTGAAACTGGACAAAATAAAATAGTTCTAAGTTCTGTCTTTGTGGTTTGTTTCCTCTTGAAATAGCCACAAGCAAAGACTGCGTAAAACACCTTCATTGGAAAGGTGTGCCAAGCTTCCAAAAAACTACTGGTTTTCTGAATACTCGGCAAAATTTTTTTTCATCCGAACTTGATGATCTCTGTGGTAATGATCAGTTTACTTAGTCCACTTAGCTGCCCAATATTCACTCTTCTAGGATGAAGCGTTCGTTACCAGTAACAGTTTGAGTTTTTAGGTTTCACTCTATTTCCTCCTATATATATAGATGTGTTTGGAAGTCTAAATCAAACACGGTTTGTGCTAGCTCCTTGAAACTTGACAAAATAAAGTAGTTCTAAGTTCTGTCTTTGTGGTTTGTTTCCTCTTGAAATAGGCACAAGCAAAGACTGCGTAAAACACTTTCATTGGAAAGGTGTGCCAAGCTGCCAAAAAACTACTGGTTTTCGGAATACTCGGCAAATTTTTTTTCATCCGACCTTGATGATCTCTGTGGTAATGATCAGTTCACTAAGTCCACTTAGCTGCCCAACTTTCACTCTTCTAGGATGAAGCGTTCGTTACCAGTAAATGTTTGAATTTTTAGGTTTCAGTCTATTTCCTCCTATACAGATAGATGTGTTTTTAAGTCTAAATCAAACACGGTTTGTGCTAGCTCCTTGAAACTGGACAAAATAAAGTAGTTCTAAGTTCTGTCTTTGTGGTTTGTTTCCTCTTGAAATAGCCACAAGCAAAGACTGCGTAAAACACCTTTATTGGAAAGGTGTTCCAAGCTTCCAAAATACTACTGGTTTTCTGAATACTCGGCAAATTTTTTTTCATCCGACCTTGATGATCTCTGTGGTAATGATCAGTTCACTAAGTCCACTTAGCTGCCCAATTTTCACTCTTCTAGGATGAAGCGTTCGTTACCAGTAACAGTTTGAATTTTTAGGTTTCACTCTATTTCCTCCTATACAGATAGATGTGTTTTTTAAGTCTAAATCAAACACGGTTTGTGCTAGCTCCTTGAAACTTGACAAAATAAAGTAGTTCTAAGTTCTGTCTTTGTGGTTTGTTTCCTCTTGAAATAGCCACAAGCAAAGACTGCGTAAAACACCTTTATTGGAAAGGCGTTCCAAGCTTCCAAAATACTACTGGTTTTCTGAATACTCGGCAAATTTTTTTTCATCCGACCTTGATGATCTCTGTGGTAATGATCAGTTCACTAAGTCCACTTAGCTGCCCAATTTTCACTCTTCTAGGATGAAGCGTTCGTTACCAGTAACAGTTTGAATTTTTAGGTTTCACTCTATTTCCTCCTATACAGATTGATGGGTTTTTTAAGTCTATATCAAACACGGTTTGTGCTACCTCCTTGAAATTTGACAAAATAAAGTAGTTCTAAGTTCTGTCTTTGTGGTTTGTTTCCTCTTGAAATAGCCACAAGCAAAGACTGTGTAAAACACATTCATTGGAAAGGTGTGCCAAGCTTCCAAAATACTACTGGTTTTCTGAATACTCGGCAAATTTTTTTTCATCCGACCTTGATGATCTCTGTGGTAATGATCAGTTCACTAAGTCCACTTAGCTGCCCAATTTTCACTCTTCTAGATGAAGCGTTCGTTACCAGTAACAGTTTGAATTTTTAGGTTTCACTCTATTTCCTCCTATACAGATAGATGTGTTTTTTAAGTCTAAATCAAACACGGGTTGTGCTAGCTCCTTGAAACTTGACAAAATAAAGTAGTTCTAAGTTCTGTCTTTGTGGTTTGTTTCCTCTTGAAATAGCCACAAGCAAAGACTGCGTAAAACACCTTCATTGGAAAGGTGGGCCAAGCTTCAAAAAACTACTTGTTTTCTGAATACTCGGCAAATATTTTTTCATCTGACCTTGATGATCTCTGTGGTAATGATCAGTTCACTAAGTCCACTTAGCTGCCCAATTTTCACTCTTCTAGGATGAAGCGTTCGTTACCAGTAACAGTTTGAATTTTTAGGTTTCACTCTATTTCCTCCTATACAGATAGATGTGTTTTTTAAGTCTAAATCAAACACGGTTTGTGCTAGCTCCTTGAAACTTGACAAAATAAAGTAGTTCTAAGTTCTGTCTTTGTGGTTTGTTTCCTCTTGAAATAGCCACAAGCAAAGACTGCGTAAAACACCTTCATTGGAAACGTGTGCCAAGCTTCCAAAAAACTACTGTTTTTCTGAATACTCGGCAAATTTTTTTTCATCCGAACTTGATGATCTCTGTTGTAATCATCAGTTTTCTTAGTCCACTTAACTGCCCAATATTCACTATTCTAGGATGAAGCGTTCGTTACCAGTAACAGTTTGAAATTTAGGTTTCACTCTATTTCCTCCTATACAGAGAGATGTGTTTTTTAAGTCTAAATCAAACACGGTTTGTGCTAGCTCCTTGAAACTTGACAAAATAAAGTAGTTCTAAGTTCTGTTTTTGTGGTTTGTTTCCTCTTGAAGTAGCCCCAAGCAAAGACTGCGTAAAACACATTTATTGGAAAGGTGTTCCAAGCTTCCAAAATACTAATGGTTTTCTGAATACTCGCCAAATTTTTTTTCATCCGACCTTGATGATCACTGTGGTAATGATCAGTTCACTAAGTCCACTTAGCTGCCCAATTTTCACTCTTCTAGGATGAAGCGTTCGTTACCAGTAACAGTTTGAATTTTTAGGTTTCACTCTATTTCCTCCTATACAGATAGATGTGTTTTTTAAGTCTAAATCAAACACGGTTTGTGCTAGCTCCTTGAAACTGGACAAAATAAAGTAGCTCTAAGTTCTGTCTTTGTGGTTTGTTTCCTCTTGAAATAGCCACAAGCAAAGATTGCGTAAAACACCTTCATTGGAAAGGTGTGCCAAGCTTCCAAAATACTACTGGTTTTCTGAATACTCGGCAAATTTTTTTTCATCCGACCTTGATGATCTCTGTGGTAATGATCAGTTCACTAAGTCCACTTAGCTGCCCAACTTTCACTCTTCTAGGAGGAAGCGTTCGTTACCAGTAACAGTTTGAATTTTTAGGTTTCACTCTATTTCCTCCTATACAGATAGATGTGTTTTTTAAGTCTAAATCAAACACGGTTTGTGCTAGCTCCTTGAAACTTGAAAAAATAAAGTAGTTCTAAGTTCTGTCTTTGTGGTTTGTTTCCTCTTGAAATAGCAACAAGCAAACACTGCGTAAAACACATTCATTGGAAAGGTGTGCCAAGCTTCCAAAATACTACTGGTTTTCTGAATACTCGGCAAATTTTTTTTCATCCGACCTTGATGATGTCTGTGGTAATGATCAGTTCACTAAGTTCACTTAGCTGCCCAACTTTCACTCTTCTTGGATGAAGCGTTCGTTACCAGTAACAGTTTGAATTTTTAGGTTTCACTCTATTTCCTCCTATACAGATAGATGTGTTTTTTAAGTGTAAATCAAACACGGTTTGTGCTAGCTCCTTGAAACTTGACAAAATAAAGTAGTTCTAAGTTCTGTCTTTGTGGTTTGTTTCCTCTTGAAATAGCCACAAGCAAAGACTGCCTAAAACACCTTTATTGGAAAGGTGTTCCAAGTTTCCAAAATACTACTGGTTTTCTGAATACTCGGCAAATTTTTTTTCATCAGACCTTGATGATCTCTGTGGTAATGATCAGTTCAGTAAGTCCACTTAGCTGCCCAATTTTCACTCTTCTAGGATGAAGCATTCGTTACCAGTAACAGTTTGAATTTTTAGGTTTCACTCTATTTCCTCCTATACAGATAGATGTGTTTTTTAAGTCTAAATCAAACACGGTTTGTGCTAGCTTCTTGAAACTTGAAAAAATAAAGTAGTTCTAAGTTCTGTCTTTGTGGTTTGTTTCCTCTTGAAATAGCCACAAGCAAAGACTGCGTAAAACACCTTCATTGGAAAGGTGGGCCAAGCTTCAAAAAACTACTTGTTTTCTGAATACTCGGCAAATATTTTTTCATCCGACCTTGATGATCTCTGTGGTAATGATCAGTTCACTAAGTCCACTTAGCTGCCCAATTTTCACTCTTCTAGGATGAAGCGTTCGTTACCAGTAAGAGTTTGAATTTTTAGGTTTCACTCTATTTCCTCCTATACAGATAGATGTGTTTTTTAAGTCTAAATCAAACACGGTTTGTGCTAGCTCCTTGAAACTTGACAAAATAAAGTAGTTCTAAGTTCTGTCTTTGTGGTTTGTTTCCTCTTGAAATAGCCACAAGCAAAGACTGCGTAAAACACCTTCATTGGAAACGTGTGCCAAGCTTCCAAAAAACTACTGGTTTTCTGAATACTCGGCAAATTTTTTTTCATCCGACCTTGATGATCTCTGTTGTAATCATCAGTTTTCTTAGTCCACTTAACTGCCCAATATTCACTCTTCTAGGATGAAGCGTTCGTTACCAGTAACAGTTTGAATTTTTAGGTTTCACTCTATTTCCTCCTATACAGATAGATGTGTTTTTTAAGTCTAAATCAAACACGGTTTGTGCTAGCTCCTTGAAACTTGACAAAATAAAGTAGTTCTAAGTTCTGTCTTTGTGGTTTGTTTCCTCTTGAAATAGCCACAAGCAAAGACTGCGTAAAACACATTCATTGGAAAGGTGTGCCAAGCTTCCAAAATACTACTGGTTTTCTGAATACTCGGCAAATTTTTTTTCATCCGACCTTGATGATCTCTGTGGTAATGATCAGTTCACTAAGTCCACTTAGCTGCCCAATTTTCACTCTTCTAGGATGAAGCGTTCGTTACCAGTAACAGTTTGAATTTTTAGGTTTCACTCTATTTCCTCCTATACAGATAGATGTGTTTTTTAAGTCTAAATCAAACACGGTTTGTGCTAGCTCCTTGAAACTTGACAAAATAAAGTAGTTCTAAGTTCTGTTTTTGTGGTTTGTTTCCTCTTGAAGTAGCCCCAAGCAAAGACTGCGTAAAACACATTTATTGGAAAGGTGTTCCAAGCTTCCAAAATACTAATGGTTTTCTGAATACTCGGCAAATTTTTTTCCATCCGACCTTGATGATCTCTGTGGTAATGATCAGTTCACTAAGTCCACTTAGCTGCCCAATTTTCACTCTTCTAGGATGAAGCATTCGTTACCAGTAACAGTTTGAATTTTTAGGTTTCACTCTATTTCCTCCTATACAGATAGATGTGTTTTTTAAGTCTAAATCAAACACGGTTTGTGCTAGCTTCTTGAAACTTGAAAAAATAAAGTAGTTCTAAGTTCTGTCTTTGTGGTTTGTTTCCTCTTGAAATAGCCACAAGCAAAGACTGCGTAAAACACATTCATTGGAAAGGTGTTCCAAGCTTCCAAAAAACTACTGGTTTTCTTTATAATCGGCAAATTTTTTTTCATCCGACCTTGATGATCTCTGTGGTAATGATCAGTTCACTAAGTCCACTTAGCTGACCAATTTTCACTCTTCTAGGATGAAGCGTTCGTTACCAGTAACAGTTTGAATTTTTAGGTTTCACTCTATTTCCTCCTATACAGATAGATGTGTTTTTTAAGTCTAAATCAAACACGGTTTGTGCTAGCTCCTTGAAACTTGACAAAATAAAGTAGTTCTAAGTTCTGTCTTTGTGGTTTGTTTCCTCTTGAAATAGCCACAAGCAAAGACTGCGTAAAACACCTTTATTGGAAAGGCGTTCCAAGCTTCCAAAATACTACTGGTTTTCTGAATACTCGGCAAATTTTTTTTCATCCGACCTTGATGATCTCTGTGGTAATGATCAGTTCACTAAGTCCACTGAGCTGCCCAATTTTCACTCTTCTAGGATGAAGCATTCGTTAGCAGTAACAGTTTGAATTTTTAGGTTTCACTCTATTTCCTCCTATACAGATAGATGTGTTTTTTAAGTCTAAATCAAACACGGTTTGTGCTAGCTCCTTGAAACTTGACAAAATAAAGTAGTTCTAAGTTCTGTCTTTGTGGTTTGTTTCCTCTTGAAATAGCCACAAGAAAAGACTGCGTAAAACACCTTTATTGGAAAGGTGTTCCAAGCTTCCAAAATACTACTGGTTTTCTGAATACTCGGCAAATTTTTTTTCATCCGACCTTGATGATCTCTGTGGTAATGATCAGTTCACTAAGTCCACTTAGCTACCCAATTTTCACTCTTCTAGGATGAAGCGTTCGTTACCAGTAACAGTTTGAATTTTTAGGTTTCACTCTATTTCCTCCTATACTGATAGATGTGTTTTTTAAGTCTAAATCAAACACGGTTTGTGCTAGCTCCTTGAAACTTGACAAAATAAAGTAGATCTAAGTTCTGTCTTTGTGGTTTGTTTCCTCTTGAAATAGCCACAAGCAAAGACTGCGTAAAACACATTCATTGGAAAGGTGTTCCAAGCTTCCAAAATACTACTGGTTTTCTTTATAATCGGAAAATTTTTTTCATCCGACCTTGATGATCTCTGTGGTAATGATCAGTTCACTAAGTCCACTTAGCTGCCCAATTTTCCCTCGTCTAGGATGAAGCGTTCGTTACCAGTAACAGTTTGAATTTTTAGGTTTCACTCTATTTCCTCCTATACAGATAGATGTGTTTTTTAAGTCTAAATCAAACACGGTTTGTGCTAGCTCCTTGAAACTTGACAAAATAAAGTAGTTCTAAGTTCTGTCTTTGTGGTTTGTTTCCTCTTGAAATAGCCACAAGCAAACACTGCGTAAAACACATTCACTGGAAAGGTGTTCCAAGCTTCCAAAATACTACTGGTTTTCTGAAAACTCGGCAAATTTTTTTTCATCCGACCTTGATGATCTCTGTGGTAATGATCAGTTCTCTAAGTCCACTTAGCTGCCCAATTTTCACTCTTCTAGGATGAAGCGTTCGTTACCAGTAACACTTTGAATTTTTAGGTTTCACTCTATTTCCTCCTATACAGATAGATGGGTTTTTTAAGTCTAAATCAAACACGGTTTGTGCTAGCTCCTTGAAACTTGACAAAATAAAGTAGTTCTAAGTTCTGTCTTTGTGGTTTGTTTCCTCTTGAAATAGCCAGAAGCAAACACTGCGTAAAACACCTTTATTGCAAAGGTGTTCCAAGCTTCCAAAATACTACTGGTTTTCTGAATACTCGGCAAATTTTTTTTCATCCGACCTTGATGATCTCTGTGGTAATGATCAGTTCACGAAGTCCACTTAGCTGCCCAATTTTCACTCTTCTAGGATGAAGCGTTCGTTACCAGTAACAGTTTGAATTTTTAGGTTTCACTCTATTTCCTCCTATACAGATAGATGTGTTTTTTAAGTGTAAATCAAACACGGTTTGTGCTAGCTCCTTGAAACTTGACAAAATAAAGTAGTTCTAAGTTCTGTCTTTGTGGTTTGTTTCCTCTTGAAATAGCCACAAGCAAAGACTGCGTAAAACACCTTTATTGGAAAGGTGTTCCAAGTTTCCAAAATACTACTGGTTTTCTGAATACTCGGCAAATTTTTTTTCATCCGACCTTGATGATCTCTGTGGTAATGATCAGTTCACTAAGTCCACTTAGCTGCCCAATTTTCACTCTTCTAGGATGAAGCATTCGTTACCAGTAACAGTTTGAATTTTTAGGTTTCACTCTATTTCCTCCTATACAGATAGATGTGTTTTTTAAGTCTAAATCAAACACGGTTTGTGCTAGCTTCTTGAAACTTGAAAAAATAAAGTAGTTCTAAGTTCTGTCTTTGTGGTTTGTTTCCTCTTGAAATAGCCACAAGCAAAGACTGCGTAAAACACATTCATTGGAAAGGTGTGCCAAGTTTCCAAAATACTACTGGTTTTCTGAATACTCGGCAAATTTTTTTTCATCCGAACTTGATGATCTCTGTGGTAATGATCAGTTCACTAAGTCCACTTAGCTGCCCAATTTTCACTCTTCTAGGATGAAGCGTTCGTTACCAGTAACAGTTTGAATTTTTAGGTTTCACTCTATTTCCTCCTATACAGATAGATGTGTTTTTTAAGTCTAAATCAAACACGGTTTGTGCTAGCTCCTTGAAACTTGACAAAATAAAGTAGTTCTAAGTTCTGTCTTTGTGGTTTGTTTCCTCTTGAAATAGCCACAAGCAAAGACTGCGTAAAACACCTTTATTGGAAAGGCGTTCCAAGCTTCCAAAATACTACTGGTTTTCTGAATACTCGGCAAATTATTTTTCATCCGACCTTGATGATCTCTGGGGTAATGATCAGTTTACTAAGTCCACTGAGCTGCCCAATTTTCACTCTTCTAGGATGAAGCGTTCGTTAGCAGTAACAGTTTGAATTTTTAGGTTTCACTCTATTTCCTCCTATACAGATAGATGTGTTTTTTAAGTCTAAATCAAACACGGTTTGTGCTAGCTCCTTGAAACTTGACAAAATAAAGTAGTTCTAAGTTCTGTCTTTGTGGTTTGTTTCCTCTTGAAATAGCCACAAGCAAAGACTGCGTAAAACACCTTTATTGGAAAGGTGTTCCAAGCTTCCAAAATACTACTGGTTTTCTGAATACTCGGCAAATTTTTTTTCATCCGACCTTGATGATCTCTGTGGTAATGATCAGTTCACTAAGTCCACTTAGCTGCCCAATTTTCACTCTTCTAGGATGAAGCGTTCGTTACCAGTAACAGTTTGAATTTTTAGGTTTCACTCTATTTCCTCCTATACAGATAGATGTGTTTTTTAAGTCTAAATCAAACACGGTTTGTGCTAGCTCTTTGAAACTTGACAAAATAAAGTAGATCTAAGTTCTGTCTTTGTGGTTTGTTTCCTCATGAAATAGCCACAAGCAAAGACTGCGTAAAACACATTCATTGGAAAGGTGTTCCAAGCTTCCAAAATACTACTGGTTTTCTGAATACTCGGCAAAATTTTTTTTCATCCGACCTTGATGATCTCTGTGGTAATGATCAGTTCACGAAGTCCACTTAGCTGCCCAATTTTCACTCTTCTAGGATGAAGCGTTCGTTACCAGTAACAGTTTGAATTTTTAGGTTTCACTCTATTTCCTCCTATACAGATAGATGTGTTTTTTAAGTCTAAATCAAACACGGTTTGTGCTAGCTCCTTGAAACTTGACAAAATAAAGTAGTTCTAAGTTCTGTCTTTGTGGTTTGTTTCCTCTTGAAATAGCCACAAGCAAAGACTGCGTAAAACACATTCATTGGAAAGGTGTGCCAAGCTTCCAAAATACTACTGGTTTTCTGAATACTCGGCAAATTTTTTTTCATCCGACCTTGATGATCTCTGTGGTAATGATCAGTTCACTAAGTCCACTTAGCTGCCCAATTTTCACTCTTCTAGGATGAAGCGTTCGTTACCAGTAACAGTTTGAATTTTTAGGTTTCACTCTATTTCCTCCTATACAGATAGATGTGTTTTTTAAGTCTAAATCAAACACGGTTTGTGCTAGCTCCTTGAAACTTGACAAAATAAAGTAGTTCTAAGTTCTGTTTTTGTGGTTTGTTTCCTCTTGAAGTAGCCCCAAGCAAAGACTGCGTAAAACACATTTATTGGAAAGGTGTTCCAAGCTTCCAAAATACTAATGGTTTTCTGAATACTCGGCAAATTTTTTCCATCCGACCTTGATGATCTCTGTGGTAATGATCAGTTCACTAAGTCCACTTAGCTGCCCAATTTTCACTCTTCTAGGATGAAGCATTCGTTACCAGTAACAGTTTGAATTTTTAGGTTTCACTCTATTTCCTCCTATACAGATAGATGTGTTTTTAAGTCTAAATCAAACACGGTTTGTGCTAGCTTCTTGAAACTTGAAAAAATAAAGTAGTTCTAAGTTCTGTCTTTGTGGTTTGTTTCCTCTTGAAATAGCCACAAGCAAAGACTGCGTAAAACACATTCATAGGAAAGGTGTTCCAAGCTTCCAAAAAACTACTGGTTTTCTTTATAATCGGCAAATTTTTTTCATCCGACCTTGATGATCTCTGTGGTAATGATCAGTTCACTAAGTCCACTTAGCTGCCCAATTTTCACTCTTCTAGGATGAAGCGTTCGTTACCAGTAACAGTTTGAATTTTTAGGTTTCACTCTATTTCCTCCTATACAGATAGATGTGTTTTTTAAGTCTAAATCAAACACGGTTTGTGCTAGCTCCTTGAAACTTGACAAAATAAAGTAGTTCTAAGTTCTGTCTTTGTGGTTTGTTTCCTCTTGAAATAGCCACAAGCAAAGACTGCGTAAAACACCTTTATTGGAAAGGCGTTCCAAGCTTCCAAAATACTACTGGTTTTCTGAATACTCGGCAAATTTTTTTTCATCCGACCTTGATGATCTCTGTGGTAATGATCAGTTCACTAAGTCCACTGAGCTGCCCAATTTTCACTCTTCTAGGATGAAGCATTCGTTAGCAGTAACAGTTTGAATTTTTAGTTTTCACTCTATTTCCTCCTATACAGATAGATGGGTTTTTAAGTCTAAATCAAACACGGTTTGTGCTAGCTCCTTGAAACTTGACAAAATAAAGTAGTTCTAAGTTCTGTCTTTGTGGTTTGTTTCCTCTTGAAATAGCCACAAGCAAAGACTGCGTAAAACACCTTTATTGGAAAGGTGTTCCAAGCTTCCAAAATACTACTGGTTTTCTGAATACTCGGCAAATTTTTTTTCATCCGACCTTGATGATCTCTGTGGTAATGATCAGTTCACTAAGTCCACTTAGCTGCCCAATTTTCACTCTTCTAGGATGAAGCGTTCGTTACCAGTAACAGTTTGAATTTTTAGGTTTCACTCTATTTCCTCCTATACTGATAGATGTGTTTTTTAAGTCTAAATCAAACACGGTTTGTGCTAGCTCCTTGAAACTTGACAAAATAAAGTAGATCTAAGTTCTGTCTTTGTGGTTTGTTTCCTCTTGAAATAGCCACAAGCAAAGACTGCGTAAAACACATTCATTGGAAAGGTGTTCCAAGCTTCCAAAATACTACTGGTTTTCTTTATAATCGGAAATTTTTTTCATTCGACCTTGATGATCTCTGTGGTAATGATCAGTTCACTAAGTCCACTTAGCTGCCCAATTTTCCTCGTCTAGGATGAAGCGTTCGTTACCAGTAACAGTTTGAATTTTAGGTTTCACTCTATTTCCTCCCTATACAGATAGATGTGTTTTTTAAGTCTAAATCAAACACCGGTTTGTGCTAGCTCCTTGAAACTTGACAAAATAAAGTAGTTCTAAGTTCTGTCTTTGTGGTTTGTTTCCTCTTGAAATAGCCACAAGCAAACACTGCGTAAAACACATTCACTGGAAAGGTGTTCCAAGCTTCCAAAATACTACTGTTTTCTGAAAACTCGGCAAATTTTTTTTCATCCGACCTTGATGATCTCTGTGGTAATGATCAGTTCTCTAAGTCCACTTAGCTGCCCAATTTTCACCTTTCTAGGATGAAGCGTTCGTTACCAGTAACACTTTGAATTTTTAGGTTTCACTCTATTTCCTCCTATACAGATAGATGGGTTTTTTAAGTCTAAATCAAACACGGTTTGTGCTAGCTCCTTGAAACTTGACAAAATAAAGTAGTTCTAAGTTCTGTCTTTGTGGTTTGTTTCCTCTTGAAATAGCCAGAAGCAAACACTGCGTAAAACACCTTTATTGCAAAGGTGTTCCAAGCTTCCAAAATACTACTGGTTTTCTGAATACTCGGCAATTTTTTTTCATCCGACCTTGATGATCTCTGTGGTAATGATCAGTTCACGAAGTCCACTTAGCTGCCCAATTTTCACTCTTCTAGGATGATGCGTTCGTTACCAGTAACAGTTTGAATTTTTAGGTTTCACTCTATTTCCTCCTATACAGATAGATGTGTTTTTTAAGTGTAAATCAAACACGGTTTGTGCTAGCTCCTTGAAACTTGACAAAATAAAGTAGTTCTAAGTTCTGTCTTTGTGGTTTTGTTTCCTCTTGAAATAGCCACAAGCAAAGACTGCGTAAAACACCTTTATTGGAAAGGTGTTCCAAGTTTCCAAAATACTACTGGTTTTCTGAATACTCGGCAAATTTTTTTTCATCCGACCTTGATGATCTCTGTGGTAATGATCAGTTTACTAAGTCCACTTAGCTGCCCAATTTTCACTCTTCTAGGATGAAGCATTCGTTACCAGTAACAGTTTGAATTTTTAGGTTTCACTCTATTTCCTCCTATACAGATAGATGTGTTTTTTAAGTCTAAATCAAACACGGTTTGTGCTAGCTTCTTGAAACTTGAAAAATAAAGTAGTTCTAAGTTCTGTCTTTGTGGTTTGTTTCCTCTTGAAATAGCCACAAGCAAAGACTGCGTAAACACATTCATTGGAAAGGTGTGCCAAGTTTCCAAAATACTACTGGTTTTCTGAATACTCGGCAAATTTTTTTTCATCCCAAGTTGATGATCTCTGTGGTAATGATCAGTTCACTAAGTCCACTTAGCTGCCCAATTTTCACTCTTCTAGGATGAAGCGTTCGTTACCAGTAACAGTTTGAATTTTTAGGTTTCACTCTATTTCCTCCTATACAGATAGATGTGTTTTTTAAGTCTAAATCAAACACGGTTTGTGCTAGCTCCTTGAAACTTGACAAAATAAAGTAGTTCTAAGTTCTGTCTTTGTGGTTTGTTTCCTCTTGAAATAGCCACAAGCAAAGACTGCGTAAAACACCTTTATTGGAAAGGCGTTCCAAGCTTCCAAAATACTACTGGTTTTCTGAATACTCGGCAAATTATTTTTCATCCGACCTTGATGATCTCTGGGGTAATGATCAGTTTACTAAGTCCACTGAGCTGCCCAATTTTCACTCTTCTAGGATGAAGCGTTCGTTAGCAGTAACAGTTTGGAATTTTTAGGTTTCACTCTATTTCCTCCTATACAGATAGATGTGTTTTTTAAGTCTAAATCAAACACGGTTTGTGCTAGCTCCTTGAAACTTGACAAAATAAAGTAGTTCTAAGTTCTGTCTTTGTGGTTTGTTTCCTCTTGAAATAGCCACAAGCAAAGACTGCGTAAAACACCTTTATTGGAAAGGTGTTCCAAGCTTCCAAAATACTACTGGTTTTCTGAATACTCGGCAAATTTTTTTTCATCCGACCTTGATGATCTCTGTGGTAATGATCAGTTCACTAAGTCCACTTAGCTGCCCAATTTTCACTCTTCTAGGATGAAGCGTTCGTTACCAGTAACAGTTTGAATTTTTAGGTTTCACTCTATTTCCTCCTATACAGATAGATGTGTTTTTTAAGTCTAAATCAAACACGGTTTGTGCTAGCTCTTTGAAACTTGACAAAATAAAGTAGATCTAAGTTCTGTCTTTGTGGTTTGTTTCCTCATGAAATAGCCACAAGCAAAGACTGCGTAAAACACATTCATTGGAAAGGTGTTCCAAGCTTCCAAAATACTACTGGTTTTCTTTATAATCGGAAAATTTTTTTCATCCGACCTTGATAGATCTCTGTGGTAATGATCAGTTCACTAAGTCCACTTAGCTGCCCAATTTTCCCTCTTCTAGGATGAAGCGTTCGTTACCAGTAACAGTTTGAATTTTAGGTTTCACTCTATTTCCTCCTATACAGATAGATGTGTTTTTTAAGTCTAAATCAAACACGGTTTGTGCTAGCTCTTTGAAACTTGACAAAATAAAGTAGTTCTAAGTTCTGTCTTTGTGGTTTGTTTCCTCTTGAAATAGCCACAAGCAAACACTGCATAAAACACATTCACTGGAAAGGTGTTCCAAGCTTCCAAAATACTACTGGTTTTCTGAAAACTCGGCAAATTTTTTTTCATCCGACCTTGATGATCTCTGTGGTAATGATCAGTTCTCTAAGTCCACTTAGCTGCCCAATTTTCACTCTTCTAGGATGAAGCGTTCGTTACCAGTAACCACTTTGAAATTTTAGGTTTCACTCTATTTCCTCCTATACAGATAGATGGGGTTTTTTAAGTCTAAATCAAACACGGTTTGTGCTAGCTCCTTGAAACTTGACAAAATAAAGTAGTTCTAAGTTCTGTCTTTGTGGTTTGTTTCCTCTTGAAATAGCCAGAAGCAAACACTGCGTAAAACACCTTTATTGCAAAGGTGTTCCAAGCTTCCAAAATACTACTGGTTTTCTGAATACTCGGCAAATTTTTTTTCATCCGACCTTGATGATCTCTGTGGTAATGATCAGTTCACTAAGTCCACTTAGCTGCCCAATTTTCACTCTTCTAGGATGAAGCGTTCGTTACCAGTAACAGTTTGAATTTTAAGTTTCACTCTATTTCCTCCTATACAGATAGATGTGTTTTTTAAGTCTAAATCAAACACGGTTTGTGCTAGCTCCTTGAAACTTGACAAAATAAAGTAGTTCTAAGTTCTGTCTTTGTGGTTTGTTTCCTCTTGAAATAGCCACAAGCAAAGACTGCGTAAAACACATTCATTGGAAAGGTGT